>NC_056739.1:486724907-486869907 GCF_019279795.1 Protopterus annectens
ATGTCTGGAAGGCCCCATTTTTGAGTCATCATTGCAAATACTTGTGGATCCAGTTTCCACTCGTGGGGATCCATGATGTTTCTGCTGAGGTCGTCTGCCAATGTGTTCTTTTTTCCTGGCAGGAATTGAGCTTGTAACTGAACTTGGTAAGCCAGTGCTGTGTTCCACAAGGTCATTGCTTGCCTGCATAGAGGGTAGGAGTGTGTACCCCCTTGTTTGTTTATGTACCACATTACTGTGGTGTTGTCCGTCCTTATTGTAAGTTGTCCTAGATGTAATAGGTTCTTGAAGGCTGTCAGAGCATTCTGTACAGCTAGCATCTCTTTTTGATTGATGTGCAGATTTCTTTGATCTGCAGTCCATGCGCCTTGAACACACTGTCCTGCCATGTGTGCCCCCCAGGCGTAGTCCGATGCATCTGTTGTCATAGTTTGCCTGACTGGGGGCAAGGTGAAAGGCTGACCCTTGTTGAGGTGACATGCCTGTGACCACCATAGAAACTCCAGTTGTAGGCAAGGAATGAGAGATATCATTGTGTCCAAGCTGTGGCTGTGTTGAGCCCATACACTTTTTAGGTACCACTGTAATTTCCTCATATGCAGCTTTGCAAATGGTATTAGTAGTATGCAAGATGCCATGAAGCCCAAGGCCTGCAGAATTTTTCTTGCAGGGAGTAGGGATTTTGTTGCCATTGTTTTGAAATATTGAGTCAGTTGTAGTTGTTTGGCATCAGATAAGCCTTCTGGGCCGTTGTATTCAAGCTGGCACCCAGGAATGTCATATTTTGTGAGGGTACTAGTTTTGATTTATTTTCGTTTACTGTGTACCCCAGGCAACTTAGAAGATGTTTTACAAAAGCCAGATGTTGTAAGAGGATGTCCTTGCTTTCTGCTTGGATGAGGCAGTCGTCCAGGTATGGGTATATTTGAATTCTTCTTTGTCTGCAGTATACAATTACTGGTGCCAGGCATTTTGTGAAGACCCTGGGTGCAGTAGATAAGCCAAAGGGCAGTGCAGAGAATTGGTAATGGGTTGAACCTGCAATGAAACGGAGGTATCTTCTGCAACTTTGTCTGATAGGGACATGCAGGTATACCTCCTTGAGGTCCAACGTTACTAGCCATGCTTTCTTGCCCAACATGGGAAGAAGCTGCTGTAGTGTTAGCATCTTGAATTTGGGTACTTGTAAGAAGGTGTTTAGAATTGAAAGGTCCAGAATTGGTCTCCAGGCGTTGTCCTTTCTGGGGACTAGAAAGAGTCTTGAGTAAAGTCCTTGGCCTTGCTCTCGTGTAGGTACAAGTTGAATGGCTCTCATATCCATGAGGGCTGTAATTTGTTTTTGTGCCTCTGTCCATTTATTTTGTGGCAGGTTTGGCATTCCTCTTTTCATTGGCAAGGTGTGAAAATGGAATCTGTATCCTCATGAAATTATGTCTAGGACCCATTTGTCCTTTGTGACAATGTGCTAGTTGTCTGAAAAAAGTGCGAGTTTTCCTCCCAAGGGAGCTGCCAAGAGAGTGTTGCTTGGCCAGATGAGGTGCAAGTCATTAAGTTTGCCTTCTGGTAGTTTGGGACCTGTCTTCTCCTCTCTTCTGTGTTGCCGTGCTCCATTGTCGAGGTTTGTATTGGGCTTGTGGTTGTCCTCTGCCTCTTGGACATCTGTATTTACCCCTCTGTGGTCTGTCAGTAGCTGGAAAGGACCAATTCTTAGTTGGCCAATTTCTGCTGAAGCGAGGGGGCTGTACCTGTAGAAAATCTGTCTACATAGATTTTGCCTTATCCTCCATTTTCTTTAAGATTTCTTCTGCCTTAACTCCAAATAGAACATCCTGCTGTAAGGGAGCATCTAGAAGCTTTGCTTTAACATGATCAGGCAGAGTTTGTTCCTTTAACCAAGCATGTCTACGTATAACAGACCCAGTGACAGCTGCTCTGCAGGAAGCCTCCAAAGAATCAAAACCACATTGTAATGTATGTTTGCCCACCTGTTCAGTTGCATGCAACAGATCCTGCATTTCTTTCAATTCAGACTGTTGAGGGAGTGTGCTCAATTTTTGTTTTAGCTGAGACATTAGAAATTGCTGATATTTTAGCATGTGAAATTGGCAATTTAGTGCTCTCATAGCAAGAGTGGCTGAGGTGTAAACCTTTTTCCCCCACCTGTCTAGTGCTCTGGAGTCCCTTTCAGAGGGTACAGGATTTTTTGCCATAGAAGCCTTAGCTCCTTTGGGACCCTGGGAGATAGTCTCTGGATCAGCAACAGGGCTTTTATAAAGGAATTTGTGGGAATCAGGCACTCTATAGTACCTGGTTTGGCTGGAGCGGGAGGCAGAGAATCTGGTTTCAAACTAGATTCTAAGTAAACATCATCCACAATGTCTAAAACTGGGGTGATGGCAAGTGGTCTGTGCTGGCGGAGTAAAAGAAACTCTGAGCCTTTTCTTTGAGTCAGAGTAGTCCTGACCTTCCCAGTGAAAATGTTCCCTCATAGTGTGTAAAGGAGTAGTCTTCAGGAGGAGAAGCTGAGGGGATAGAATCCTCAGCATCAGAATCTTCATAAGGTGAGAAGGAGTAATCTTGGTCCTCAGAGGAGCCTGAGGAAATAGATACTTGATCAGAGGAGGCATAATCCTCCTCTTGTCTAAGACTTTTGTCGGGTGGGGGTTGGGAACCCCTGATTAAAGAGATCAAATCATCAGCCATTTTAAGCATCTGTTTCTTAGGCATGGGGCCTTAAATTAGAGACTGAAGTGCAGTCTTTTTAGGTTTTAATAGGAGTCTTAAGCTTAGAATATGTTTTTATGGTGAGCGTTGTCGGTCTGAAGACGCCTTCAGAAACCAAAGGTTTTTCTGCAGCACCGACATCTCTTTCTGCAGAGTCGTCGGTAGGGGCTAAATAAAATGGCTGTGTTGGCCTAGCGCTCTCCGCCAAAGGCTCTGAAGCGGTCTCGGGTTCCAAATCTGCGGTAGTCAGGGGCTGCATCGGAGCCTCACTGAAGACCGGTGAACCGGAGACCGTTCCAGCAGAGGCCTCGGAGTCTGGCTTGGGCCTAGGCTGCCTGTCCTTATCCTTGCATTTTTTGTGCACGCCGGTAGTCGGTTGCTCCGACGGCATTGTGTAGTTAAATTTTCTACCGAAGTAGTGTCGTGTGAAATCAAAGCGTCTTTTTATAGTACGCTTATTAAACCTAGCACAAAACCGACAACCAGTGACGTCGTGGTTTGGGCCTAGGCAAGGTATGCAGTAAGAATGAAAATCCTTATGAGGTATTTGTTTCCCACAAGAAATACAATTGTTAACTTTTTCTGACATCGGTCTGTGGCAAGAAAAGTTTCCCCAATGGGGTACTTAACTTTATTGAAGTCTTCGGATCTGAAATTCGACTTCGAAAATTTCAGGAGTCGGCTGACCGGCACTTGCGAACTGCTTCTGCTTCGGGCACCACGCGGCAAGAAAGACTGAAGAAAATGGTGTCGGATGCATCATATATACCCCTGGCACACTGACGTCAGGGAAGAAGCGACAGCAACTGACGCCGGACCAAGACTTTGGAATTCCGGCCGTCTGCGGGACCGCCTGACGACAGGATAACCCAAGTATGATGACTGCAGCAGGGTAACATGATGAACATCTGGCAGTTTAAGGCCCTAATTGCCAAGGTTGCAGACGTATAAACCTCCTTTTCCCATCTATCCAGCGCCCTGGAATCTCTATCAGAGGGGGTGGGATTTTTGGCTGTAGAGGCATTTACACCTTTGGGACCCTGTGAGATAATCTCAGTATCAGCAGCAGGATTTTTGAATAGAAATTTGTGGGAGTCAGGAACCCTGTAATATCTGTGCCGGAGGCAGGGAATCAGGAGCCATGCTGGATTCCGAAAGCACATCAATAATGTCTAATACAGGAGGTATTGCCAAAGGCCTATGCTGAGGAAGAAGGAAATCCCTAAGTTTTTTTTTTGATTCAGAGAAATCCTGACTCTCCCAGTGAAAATGTTCCTTAAAGTATGCAAGGTTTCTCCAAAAGATTAATTCTCAGGAGGAGATGCAGAAGGGATGGATTCTTCTGCATCAGAATCCTCATAGGGTGGAATAGAAAAATTCCTGATCAGAAGAGGAATCAGAAGAAATGGAAACCTGATCTGAAGATTCATAACCAGTGCCTTGCCTAGGCCTCTTAGCAGGGGGGGGGGGGGGGGGACTCCTGATCAAGGTAATTAAGTCCTCAGCCATTTTGATCATCTGTTTTTTAGGCATAGGGCTCTGAGCATGTGACTCATACATCAGTTTTTTTAGACATAGAAGATGTTTTTGATCTTGTTTTTGAAGCTGGTGTTGGTTTTATATAAAAATGTTGAGGCCTGAAAACACCCTCAGAAGCCGGTGCCTGCTCAGCGGCTCTGGACCCATCTGAGAGAGAGACATCTGCGGGTTCAATACTCTGAGAATCTCGCAGCATACCGGACTCCGCATGGGTCTCGGTAGAGGCCTGCAACTCAAAAGTAGCGGGCATCAGGGGCTGCGAAAGTGCCTCACTGAGTACCGGCGAACCGGCGACAGGCTTAGGAGAAGATTCGTCGTTGGTTTTGGACCTCAACAGTCTGTCTCTGTCTTTTTCTTTGCGTTTTTTGTGAACTCCGGTAGTCGGATTGCTAACCGACGACATTTCAGGGCAATTAAATCTTGATCCAAAATATTTAGAAGCAAACATATACTGATGCTTAATAGTGCGTTGGTTAAATCTAGCACAAAACTGTGACAGCAAGGCATCTTATGATCTGGGCCTAGGCAAGGAATACAGTACAAATGAAAATCCTTATGAGGTATTTGCTTCCCACAAGTAATGCAATTATTAACTTTTACTGACATTGGTAAGGAGCAAGAAAAAGTTTCCCCAATGGGGTACTTAGCTTTAGTTGAAGACTTCGGTTCTGAAACTCGAAAGCGAAAATTTCAGGAGTCGGCTGACCGGCACTTGCGAACTGCTTCTGCTTCGGGCACCGCGCGGTAAGACAGGCTGAATAAAATGGCGTTGGCTGCATTTTTTATACCCCTGACGACCTGACATCATGGAAGAAGAGACAGCAACCACCGCAGGACCCAAGGCTTTGTTATTCAGGCCAACTGAGGGCAACCTGCCAGCAGATTACCCAAATGTAATGACTGCAACAGTGAAACACGAAGAACATCAAGTATACACAGTAAAGTACAATTTCCCTTAAGAGCCCACAGAGATCACAGTCAGTCTGGGGCTGGTTTCTCCTTTTCTCTCCCGATCCCCAATAAGACTCCCCACTGGCACAGGTATAGGGTTCAGATCTCAGACTAGTGGTCAAGCTAAAACCTCCAGCACCCTCTCTGTCCAACCAGTGCTTCGTGTCCATGCCCAAGTACCCAAGTAGCTCACACACACACACACACACACACACACACACACACACACACACACACACACTTTAAGATACGAGTTATATACAAACACTCTTGGGGAAGGCTGGCACAGGTTCTCTAGCTATGCCCTTTTCTGCCCAGGCTATAAGGTAGTAATCCACTGCCACCAACCACTATTTATCAGCTACTAATAAGGCCCTTACCAAAGGGTGTCCAATTTTACTGTGCAATATTATTATCCAATTAGTAAGTGTGACGAACAGCAAGACTACTGGAGTGGCTTTGCATAGTATCACCAAATACATGCACGTACTCTAGAGCTTAAATTATCTCGGGTCTACATTAGATGACCGACTGTTCTGATATTCGAATCATAGATGGTCATCATATGATCAAATGTCAGAAAGGTCGAAGGTGAAAGTCAACGGCTTTTCATGCGCAGAATGGGAAAATTTCCCTTTCTGCACTGAAGTGCATACTCGGAGTTGGTATATTTAAATAGGGGGGTGCAGGGGGGCTTGCCCCCCCTGCTCAGAGCGTTAAGGTAAGTTTTTTTTTTTTAATTATATAGATGTTTCGAACTTCCCTCACATGAGTTCGCTCATGTGAGGTTCGAAGTTTTGAAACTTCAACTATATAATATAAACCCAAATGTGTCTGCACAAAACAGCCACAGTTGAAAAGTTTAAAAAATAAAAACATTTAATAATAAATAATAACTCAAGACAATACTTATTATTCCAATACAATGACATTACAGAGTTCAGCAATCACAGGAAAAACTTTAAAACAATACCGTAGCATAGTCAGACAAATATCGAAAACAGCTAGTCGTCTTCTTCTTCTACTTTTGTCTTTTCCCGGTTAGGGGTCACAACAGCGGATCACCTGTCCGCTCATGATTGGCAGAGGAGTTTTTACAGGGTCGAGTTGCCAGCCCTGCTCCCAACCTTCCACAGAAGGCACAAACATGCACGCACTCATACCTAGGGCCAATTTAGAGTGTCCAATCCACCTACAGCATGTCTTTGGGATGCGGGAGGAAACCTGAGCACCCGGAGAAAACCCACGTGACCATAGGGAGGACATGCATACTCCACACAGAAGGCACCCCAGCCGGGATTGAACCGGAGAACCTCTTGCTGTGAGACAGCAACACTAACCGCTGTACCACTGCGGCCGCCCAGAAAACAGCTAGTCTAATCTGGCAAAATTCCTATCCAAATTCTAAGAGAAATCACAGTTCTAAATACTACTTTACTTACAAGACAGAGTGCTGGTAAGTTAACAAGTTCAGACAAAATCCAAAATGCTCAATTCTCTCTCTCTCTGAGAAAGTCTTAAAATGATAACACAGTACTGCTGAGTCATTTCACATTACATCATTCTTGACACTTCTTTGGGTCCCAGGCTAACAGAAATTCAAAATTTACATTTCTTTTTGTAGTCTTGCATCTGGCCAGGAAGCCACGGCAATAAAAGACATTTTACATGTAAAATCTAGTAATTAACTCTTTTCTAAGACAATAGAAAAAATTTCTTAGTCCAGACATCCTGTCTCTGAACTTTGAGATCAAACAGTCATAAAAAGCTTTACTTTATCAGCTTTCTTCCAGCAGGGTGCACTGTGGTTACATTTTTGAAGCTCAAAACATACACAGTTTTCTTTACATTTGTGAAAAAGCCTGTGGATAACTTTAATATTTACAAATGACATAGAATTATTTACAAAATTCTATCTAGCTAGGCTGGCAGCCTTCACAGTAGACACTGGTTCAAAGTGTAATGTTATATCAGCAGACACATTTGTTAAAGTGAGAACTAATGAACGGATTCAGTGTAGCCAGCAGTGCGAGACTTGTTGCTTATGGAGGTGAAGAAATTCAAACCGAAGGTTCGGTGATGCTTTCATGTTACTTGGCCAAGAATTGTTACAACTTGTTATTCTATGTAGTCAGAAGACCAGTGCAATATTTACTGGATCTCAAAAAGTGTTTGAAAATTAATCTGCTTTCTTTTGCTAAAGAAGTCAATCATGCAAGTGCATTTACACGTTCTAATTTTTCAGAAGCCATTTTCTCAGAATATGCTATTTTCGATGAGAAGTTAGGCAAACTTCCAGCTGTGTATTCCATGAAGTTAGACCCAAAGGTCACTCCAGTAGTCAGACCAGCAAGAAGAGTTCCGATAGCTATGCAAGATAAAGTTAAAGCTCATTTGGATAAAATGGTGCAGCGGTGTGATTTGTCAGTCACAAAACCAACTGAATGGGTATCATCCTTGGCAGCAGCTCACAAAAAAGGCTCAGATGAAATCAGAATATGTAATGACCCAAGAGATCTGAACAAAGCATTGAAGAGGCCGTATCATCCGATGCGCAGAGTCAAAGAAGTCGCAGCTCTAATACCGAATGCCACTGTTTTCTGTCTTGGATGCAAAGAGATCATTCTGGCAAGTGATGCTTGATCGCAAATCTTCATTTCTAACTACTTTTGGTACTCCGTTTGGCAGATACACATTCCAAACGATGCTATTTGGAATAAATTCTGCAAGTGAAGTCTTTCAGAGTGCAATCAAGCAAACTTATTTGGGTTATCCTTGTGTCATAAAAGTAGATGATTTACTGGTTGGAGCCAATGGAGAAGCAGAGCATGACAGAAACCTAAAGAAAGTTCTAGACACAGAATGTAAAGTAAACTTGAAGCTCAATCCTCTGAAGTGGAAATACAGACTTCCATAAGTTACTTACATTGGTCATTTGTTCACAAGTACACAAGCTTGAGACCAGACCCGACCAAGCAGACTGCTATTCGTAAAATGCTCGCACCAGATAATGTACAAGCTCTACAATGTTTTCTAGGCAAGGTCAACTATTTGGGCAAGTTTATACCAGACTTCAGTGACTTGACAGCACCTTTAAGAGAGTTAACATGCAAAAATTTTGCATGGTCAGAACACCACCAAAATTCATTTGAAGGCCTTGAGCAGAAAATTTCCACCCCACCTACATGAAGATACTATGCTGTAAACAAACCAGTTACTCTTTCCTGTGATGCTTCAAATTTTGGTTTTGGCGCAGTCATACTTCAGGAGGGCAGACCAGTAGCCTATGCATCTAGAACACATACCTAAACTGAGATTCAGTATGTTCAGATTGAGAAAGAGCTTTTGGCAATAGTATTTGCATGTTCAAAGTTCCATGATTATATTTATGGTCAAGCTATACAGATTGAAACTGACTACCAACCTCTAGCTACTGTTTTAAAGAAGCCAATGCATTCTGCTCAAGCGAGATTACAGAGAATGATGCTTACATTGCAAAAGTTTGTTTGTTTGTTTGTTTGCTTGTGTCTTTCGGCTTTTCCCGGTTAGGGGTCGCCACAGCGGAACTCCCATCCGCTAATGATTGGAAGTAGATTTTTATGTACTGGCTTGCCGGGCCTAATGCACAACCTTCAACGAAGGAACGCCCATTCACACATGTCGCCACACAGAAGACGCTCTAACTGAGAATCAAACGGGCAACGTCTAACTGTGAGGCGACGCTACCGCAGCACCACCACAGCAGTGCTTACATTGCAAAAGTACAATTTCAAAATGGTCTACACGAAAGGCAAATTGCTTTAAATGGCTGATACCTATTCAGAGCGCCCAGAAATACTACATAACAGCTAGATGCAGAGAATTTTGACTTTGATGTGATGTCATTGCGTAATTTTTCCATCAATAGACTTGATGAGTTAAGAGATCACACTCAGACTGATACAATTTTACAGAAGCTCAATCACTACATTAATGTTGGATGGATGTCAAAGCAATCATCTGAAGTGCAAATCTACTTTCCTTACAGAGATGAATTGATAGAAGATGGCAGTATTTTCAAAGGTCTTAAAATTGTTGTTCCTGCTTCCTTACAAGAATATATATAGATTTTGCATTGTGGTCACCCAAGATCCACATCCACTAAGAGAAGAGCCAGAGAATTAGTGTTTTGGCCTTCATTACCATAAGACATTGATAAAGTCATTTCTTCTTGTTCAGTATGCAACAGTACTAGACTGCATTTGCAAAGAGAACCATTTCAGCTAAGTCCAGTTCATGAACTACCCTGGTCAATCACTGCAACTGATATCTTGAGTGGAACAATCAACACTATTTGGTTTTGGTAGACTCTTACTCTAATTAGTTTGAGATTGATCTACTACCTAATCTAACATCCACTGCTGTTATTACTAAGTCGAAATATTATTTCTCAGTTCATGGTAGTCCACACAAAGTTCGTTCTGACAATGGTATTCAATTTAGTAGTCAGTTGTTTCACAAATTTGAAAAAGAATGGGAGTTTGTATATATCACTAGTAGTCCTTAATATCCTGAGACCAGTGGTCTAGCAGAATGCACAGAGTGCAAAGCAATTACTTGTACAGTCAAAGTGTGACAATACCAATGTGTTCTTGAATTTACTTAATCTCAGAGACATAACCTGTGACGATATTCTTGGCTCACCTGCTCAAAGACTACTTTCCAGGCAAACTAGAATTATGCTACCTATTACTTCCAGTCTGTTGAAGCCTAAACCTAAGAACAATAAAACCATCAACACTCAGTTGTTTAAGAAGTGTAATATCCAGAAATCTAGTTACGACTGATTGAGCAGATTGCTTCGTCTGTTGAGGGGAAAAGATGGTAAGAATCCAGACAACGAAAGGTTTTGTTCAAATAGGAAAGATTACAGGCATCTGTGCCAAACCAACATCTTACCTGGTAGACTCTGAAGGTGTGGAATATAGGAGGAATCGTAGACATCTTCTTCCTGTACCAAATTCACCATCACAACTTTGTTTCTGTGATGCAGACTTCAATTTTAAGAGTGAATCACTGGTTCCCATACCAGAATGTGTTCAAAATCCTGATTCCATTCCGGAAAATGATCAGAACAACATTTTGCAGAGACAGTTCCACTTGCTAAATCTCATTCACAACTGTATATCACACGATATGGGCGAGTATCAAAGCCTAGTGTGAAATACACCGTACCATGGAATTCTTTTTTTTAAATTTATTCAACATTTGTTTACTGGGAAATTCCAACTTGGAATGAAGCCAATTTTTAGCGGAGACCCGGGGGGAAACATTCCAGCTGTATGTCTTTGTAATGTGGGAGGAAACCGGAGCACCCAGAGAAAACCCACACAGACACAGGGAGGACATGCAGACTCCACACAGAAGGCACCCCAGCCAAGAATCAAATCGGAGAACCTCTTGCTGTGAGACAACAACGCAACCACTGCACCATTGTGCTGTCTTTGACTTTATTGTACATATCTGTGTATTTAGCATTATATAATGCATGACAAAAAAACTGCATGTGATTTCTACATGCCAACAGACTCATAGTGTATGATCTATTTCGCAAAGAGGGAGGATGTAGATCGGAGTGCAAGTGATGTGTGCTGTATCTTTAAGAGACGTGTCAAGACTGTACGTGCACATATAAAATCCCAGAAACATGCACTCCATAGGGTCATTTTGTAACAGCAGTCACAGTGACAGCATGCATGAACACAGTTGTAAGTTTGTACACAAGTTTAAGTCAGTAATCTTAAATAATAATGTAAAACAGACACAGTCACAACCGCAGTACCCAGTACTAAAAGATTTTACTTCCAAGTGCACATAACACAAGCACTTTCACTATAACAGCTTCATTAGGTGTTTAAAATGCACAGTAAAACACATCTCATATAAAGCACTAAGGTAACAATCACATGATACATTCCTATTACAATTTAAAAGCATATTACATACAAAATACATATTCATATTGTAAACATACGTTCTTTAAATGTTCTATTGGTCTTCCCTATATAGAATCTCAATACATTTAACACAATAAGCAAGATAAACCACATGCTTAGTCAAACATGTGGTATGTGCTTTAAAAGTGTACATTTTAGTCTGGTCAGGATGATAAAATTCAGCACTGGTGTCAATATAAGAACAAAAATTGCACCGCCCACATGGCCTAGTGCCATATTCACTATCTTCAGCAGAGGTTCCCTTGGGATAACAGTCTCTTTTTAAGGACTCGCTATTCCTAAACTGAAACCTAGGTTCATCATCTATAAGTCTGGCTACATCGGGATCAGTAACTAAAACTTTCCAATGCTTCCTAACGATGTCTATATACTGAGAGACATCAGTAGTATAGCTCAAAGGAACCCTATGTTTCATACCACCAACCTGTCTATTTTCCACCCTACCAACTTTCCTTCTCCCATCTGAAAAGTAGGATTTGGCCTGACTATGCCTCATTCCTACTACACCATTGACATTCATAAGGATGTGTTGCTCATTATACCCTCTATCTCTGTGATTATCCACAGCAACGTTTACCTGTGTCTGAAAGTCCATTTCCTTCACATTTAACCTAAACGCTCTATATATTTGATTACGTATAACATTCCTAAAAACGTAAGGAGGATGTAAACTACCCCTGTGTAGCAAATGATTCACATGGCATTCTTCCCTATATAGCTTATTAAAAGTTCTCCCTCACTGTCCCTTACAACCAACACATCCAAGCACTCAATCTCATGAAGTGCAGATTTGAAGGTGAACTTTAAAAATTCTGTACTCATGTTAACCAACTCATGAAATTCCAGAAATGTGTTGAGGTTACCCTTCCACAAAATAAAAATGTCATCTACAAACCTTCTGAAGAATAAAATATGACTGCTATATGGTCCGTTCAATACATATTCAGTCTCCCAAAAAGCCATAACTGCATTGGCGTAACTATTGGCACAGGACGTGCCCATAGCTATGCCAATGCAGTGCTTATACACCTGGCCCTCAAACACAAAATCATTGTGTTCAAGCACAATTTCAAGTAATTTGGCCAATAGGCTAACAGTTTTCTCCCCATAGTTGGCATAACGTTCTAAGAACAAAACAGTAATGGCAATACCCTCTACATTGGGTATCACAGTAAACAGGGAGACTATATCCATGGTAACAAGTAAATAGTCCTTGTAAGTACTCATGGAAGCAAAACAATACAAATCATCCAAAAAATGCTCACTGTCCTTCAAAACATGCTTGAGATTATCCAAAGCAGGTTTCAGATGTTTTTCTATATAAATCGATATTAATTCCATACACCAAATTCTACCTAAGACAATTGGTCTCATTGGTGGATCTACATTGCTTTTATGCAGTTTCGGTAAGCCTTGTATGAGTGGAACTGTAGGTTTGCTCACAAACCAATACTCAAATAACTTATCTATCAGATTTAACTCTAACAGATATTTCACCAAAATATGTACATCAAAAATAACATTGTTGACTTCGCTCACATGATATTTTCTTATAGAACTGCCCATCATCGAACATGTCTCTCATTTTTGTGACATACCATTCCTTATCCAATACCACAATTGGCCCACCTTTATTGGCAGGTCTAATAATGATATCTCTGTTGTGCTCAAGACATTTCAATGCATCATTCTCATTTTTGGTTAAGTTATACCATTTTCTATTACTATGAGATACAGCATTACCAAACTCCAAGTCATAAATGTCCTGTACACATAGCTTCTCAAAGGCCGTCACTAGTGAATTAGGCTTAGGGATGAACCCATTGGGTTTAGAAAAAACATTATTAACATTGTTAACATTATTAGATAGAGCTGCATCATTACTGGTATTACTATACAACAATTTTAGTGTTAAATTCCTAACAAACATTTTCACATCAAAAATATCATCTGTGTTTTACTGGCAGGTATGAAGGACAAGCCTTTCTGTAACACACTTTGTTCATATTCAGATAACATGTGGCTAGACAAATTCCACACTAGTCCTTTTTCACATTCAAAAACGCTTTCTTGATGGTGTTCTGACTGTTTACATTCCCTTCCAATTTCCTTTTGTTGCGATTCCGACTTCTCCCTCTATCGTTCTTTTATAAACCTGAAGTTCTGCTCTTTCATGGGCAATGGAAAATGGAGGTCATATTGCCCAAAAGAGCTCACAAGGTCAGAGCCCATACCAACTAGCTCAGTTGATGTATTAACGCTTTTAACCATTGTGAAATCCCTATGAACTTGAACCGTGGTGACAATAACTTTTTTGTGAGCTTCCAAGTCCCTGCATGGAGCTGCAGCATTATCTAATGGTTGAGGTACATCATTTCCACTTGCTGATCTCGCATCAGTCACACAAAACATCTCTGATATGGTGACAACACCATCTGCTGTCAGGGACGCTTCCCTAGCATCCAACGAACTTGCATTATTCGCATTTGATGCCTCCGAACCAACAATGCTGCCATCTACAGTCAAGTCCATAGAACCGGTCTCAACTCTAGGTTCAGCTACATCTTCTCTAGGCCAGGTAAAGACATTCCCTGCACGGAAATCTCATCGATCATGGCATATTTTGCTAATTTTCCCTTTCTTTAACTTGGCCTTATACACAGAAAGGGAATTCAGCATGTCAGATGTTGGTCTAAAACAGCATCTAGATATATTTTCAGCAATTGCAAATATTTGACATTCACAGAGTGAGTTAATGTCTTAATCTCCCTTTCAGCAGCTTGTATCAGAAGCCTGAGATAATTAAAGCTTGCTTGACTATTAACCTTCTGGCACAAGCAGAAGCAGATTATCACCATTAACATGGGAAGGCATTTTCAAAATGCGTAAGCCTCTCGGCACAATATTTTCAGCCAGGCGTACCTCCAGATGAAATTTCTGAAACAGACTTCTTTTCAGTTTATACAAATCTTTCTCTAGGGCAAATAAATGAGTCTTTAAAGCAATAATATCAACAGTACTGCTTCCATCAGAGCCACCCTCCATAGAGCAGCCAAGTAAAGGGTTGACACAAACAGTACTATCAGTCAAAAAATTATTCAACTTGCTGCCATTGTTCATAGAATTAACTCCTGAGTTTGTAGAACCAGATTCCAACTTGGTTATCTCATCTGCCATCGTGATGAGCCAAGTGGTAACAAAGTAACTCAAACAAAACAAAAATTAAAATACCACTAAAGCAGGCTCCAATGCTGTGTCGAAGAAAGACAAAAATGAATAAAGCCAATAAAAAACAGTCACGACCGCAGTATCCAGTACTAAATGATTTTACTTCAAGTGCACAGAACACAAGCGCTTTCACTATAATCTCTTCATCAGGTGTTTAAAAAGCACAGTAATACACATCTCACATAAAGCACTAAGGTAACAATCACGATACATTCCAATCACAATTTAAAAGCCTATTACATACAAAATACCAGCATATATAAAGTCCCCCAGGTAAACATTGCCATGGATAATCTCAGAGATAGAGGGTATAATGAGCAACACATCCTTATGACTGTCAATAATGTAGTGGGAATGAGGCATAGTCAGGCCAAACCTTACTTTTCAGATGGAAGAAGGAAAGTTGGTAGGGTGGAAAATAGACAGGTTGGTGGTATGAAAAGTACAGCTGTGTACACTTACCATAAACGTAGATGTTCAAATGTATTCACTGTTGCAGTCATTACATTTGGGTTATCTGCTTGCAGGTAGCCCTCAGTCGGCCTGATTATCAAAGTCTTGGGTCCTGCGTCAGTTGCTGTCTCATCTTCCATGACGTCAGGTAGTCAGGGGTATAAAGCATGCAGCAGAGGCCATTACATCAGTTTTTCTTGCCCCAAATGTCAGGTGCCCCTATAATGGGAAGCAATTATATATAAGGTTACACCTCCAACAAAAAAGCAAATACACCAGAAAGCTTTAAGCATAGTAAACAAGAATAGAGGTACAGTCAATAGAAGTCAGGGGGCTGGAGGGAGGGTAACCAGGACTGCAACAGTGAATACACTCGAACATCTACATTTATGGTAAGTGTACACAACTGTCTTCTTCGTGTTTTACTGTTGCAGTGATTACATTTGGGTAGATTCTCAAAGCTAAGGAAGGGAGGAGGCAATTAGATAGCATTAGGACTAGCTATAAGGCCCTGCAAGACTGCAGCGGCAAAACCAGCTCTGGATTTAGAAAAAAATTAGCAAGTGGTAATGCTTGGTGAAGGTATGTACAGAACTCCAAGTAGCAGCTTCTAGGATGTCCCTGGTAGGGACACCTCTGAGAAAGGTTGTAGAGGGAGATGCAGCCCTGGTTGAATGTGGTCTTATCCCCTGTGGGGTAGGTTTTCCACGGTGCTTATAGCAGAAATGAATGCAATGGCCTATCCACTTAGAAATGGTTTGCTTTGAAATGGCCTTCCCCCTCTGCCCCTGCAGCAAATGCAACCAGCAGCTGTTCACATTTCCTGCGAGGCTTAGTCCTGTCCAAGTAAAATCTAAGTTGTCTGTGCACATCCAAGGAGTGCAGTATTCATTCACCTTTGTTCTGTGGATTAGAAAAGAAGGCTGGCAAATGAATGGACTGATTAAGGGCCACACTGGATACCACCTTGGGCATAAAGGAGGGATTGGTCCTGAGGGACCTCCTGGGGGCTCTCCTGGGTGGTCTTAAGTTTTTGGCCCCTCTGAGGAATGGCTTCAGTGTATTATAATGAGCTAAAATGGCAGATGCATGAATTTTGATGGAAGAAAAGGAAAGTCCCTTGTGAAGCTTCTCAGTTAACTATTGAAGAATGTGCGGTAAATTGGGCACAGTTGTGTCCATCCCCTGTGTTTGGTTCCAGGAACAGAATCGTTTCCATTTTTCAGCATAGGATTTTCTAGTACTAGGCTTCCTTGCCTCCAGAAAGACATCCATCACTTGCTTACTGAGGGGATGGTAATGGAGAGATCATGAAATTAGCCAGAATGCAAGGTTCAGGGTTTGAAGCTGTGGGTGCAGAATCTGGCCCTCCTGCTGGGACAGCAGGGCAGGGGTCTGAGGCAGGTGCCATAGTTCCAGAGGTGACACACTGCGCAAGAGGGGGTACACCAGTGTTGGCGTTGCCAGTCTGGTGCAATAAGTATTGTCCTTGGTTTGTCCTGTTTGATCTTTAGTAGCACTTTGGAGAGGAGAGGCAGAGGGGGAAAGGTATAAACTGATAGGTTTTTCCATGTGAAGGACAGGGCATTCACTTTCCAAGCTTGTCTGTGGGGAGTCCTTGTGCAAAATCTGTCCAACTGGTAGTTCTGAGGGGAGGCAAACAGGTCTACCTCTGGGCTCCCCCATTTGTTTCTCAAAATGTTGAATATGACAGTATGCATCCACGCCATATGTTTCCCAATATTGTCAGGGGCCAAAGTAAGAGGATTTCCAGTTTATGTAGGAACGATAGGGATAGGAGTCTACAGTTAGATTACCTAAGAGAGTTATTTCAAGAGAGAGGTTATAATGTTTCAGTGTATGCCAAACTGCCCTGTCATGAGTGTTATGCCTATGGATATAGAGGCCTCTGTTGTTCCAAGATACCCTAAGACTAAACACAAATATAGGACTCATTATGATTTAAACAAGGTATTTTTTTACTATAAGATACACCAGTGATGTAAGTTATATTACTGATATTAAGAAAAATTGGAATATTGTACTTGTAGACAGTAGATGTTTTAAATTAATAGGGGTAAAACCTAATTTTAGGTATAAAAATAGTAAGAACTTAAAAAGGATTTTATGTATTGATAAAACTGATTTACTAACTAGTAGTATAGATAAGCGAATCTTGAGACATGGCACATTTCCATGCAATAGGTGCAACATGTGTAAATATATAGCTAGTGAAAATCAGTTTGTTCATCCCTCTCTTAACTATATTTATACACCTAGCATTTATGCTACTTGTGAAACCACCAACCTGATTTATTTAGCAACACGTACAGAATGTTCAGCATTTTATGTGGGTATGACCTCAAGAAGGCTAAGGGACCGAGTGTATAACCATATATATGATATTAAGAAGTTAAATCTAAACAATGCCCTAGCTAAACATATTGCTACTCAACCTAGTCATAGCTTCAGGTTTAGAGTTATACAGGTGGTAGGTTCTAATAAGAGAGGTGGTGACAGGATGAATTATTTAGAAACTGTTGAGCTAAGATGGATTTTAAGATTGATGGCACACATTGAACCAGGCTTGAATCAATATATTAGTATCAAACCTGTTCTCATTGCACGTGATTAAAATTCTAGATTCATTTTGGGACAAGATATACTAGAGTTATTTCATTATATTTTATTAGCAGTCTCACTAGAGTACTTTATTCATATTTCTATATCAATGTATATAATACATCTCTATTTATATTTAATTTATATATTTATTTCATATTATAATAGTTATTTTTATTTTTATATATTTTTTATTATTTTCTATTTTCATTTTTATTTTTTATATATTTTTTATATTCTTATATGTATATTTATTTTTATTTTTATCTTTATGTTCATTGAACTTTGACTAGGATGTTCTATGAGGTCCTTAAGATGTCATGTTATGAATATATATGTATGAACACATCTTAATAATATTTTGTGTCTTAAATAACTGAATACACATTTTTACCTATGCTTGTTTTTAAACTGCTTTATTTGTTTCAGCAGCTTAATTGGGCAAATGATTTTATTAGTTGATTGAATTAAAGTTAATTAATGGATGGTTTAGAAGCATATAAGAAGCTATCTAATGGAGTAAAGTTGTATAAACCTGAGGAAGCGTGCTTTGGACGCACGTGAAAGCTCTTGTTATACAATAAATTAGTTTTATCCTGTATCGTGGTGGTCTCCATCTGGTTGTTTCTTCATATATTCTTGGTTTTTCGGCTGGAAACCTTTGAATGGTAGCAGTCCTTATTTATATTTTAAAATGTTGAATACCTTTGGATCCAGTTTCCACTCGTGTGGGTCCATGAGATTTTTGCTTTCTGCCAGTGTATTTAGCTTGTCTGGCAGGAATTGAGCTTGTAGGTGCACTTGGTAACTCAATAATGTGTTCCACAGAGCCATGGCTAGTCTGCAGAGAGGGTAAGAGTGGGATCCCCCCCGCATATGTACCACATAACAGTGGTGTTGTCTGTCTTTACCAATAATTGCCCTGGAAGAATGTGGTCCTTGAAGGCTGTCAGAGCATTCTGTACAGCTAATATTTCTTTTCTGATTGATATGCAGGTGCATTTGACTCGGATTCCATTTGCCTTGAATGCACTGCCCTGCCAAGTGAGCCCCACCCATGCATAGTCTGATGCATCTGTTAGGGTTTGGGTGGCAGGGGGTAGAGTGAATGGCAGTCCTTTGTTTTGGTGGCAGGCCTCTGCCCACCAAAGAAACTCTATCTTTAGACAAGGTATGATAGAAATCATTGCTTCTAGGTCCTGAGAATGTTGACACCATAAGCTTTTTAGATACCATTGTAGTTTCCTCATATGCAGTCTTGAACATGGTATTAGTAGAATGCAAGAGGCCATGAACGCCAGGGCTTGCAGTATTTTCCTTGCAGATAGCTGGGTCTTTGTGGCCAGTTTTTTTTTTTTTTTTTTTTTTGAAGTAGGCTGTCGAATGTGATTTCTTTTCGTTTATGGTGTACCCCCATAGAAATTAGTAATTTCTTTATAAATGCCAGATGGTTTAATAGTTTGTCCTGGCTTTCTGCCTGAATTAGACAATCGTCCAGGTATGGGTATATTTGAATATTTCTTTGCCTGCAAAATGCAATGACTGGAACTAGGCACTTTGCGAATACCCTGGGCGCAGTAGATAAGCCAAGGGACAGTGCAGAGAACTGACAGTGCATGTAGCCTGCTCTGAAGCGTAGGTATCTTCTGCAAAATTCCCTTATTGGGATGTGTACATAGGCTTCCTTTAAATCCAGTGTTGCCAACCATGCACTTTTGCCTAGCATGGGAAGCAGCTGATGAAGAGTTAGCATTTAGAATTTTGGGATTACCAAAAAAGTGTTTAGGATCGACAGGTCCAGGATAGGATGCCAGGAATTGTCTTTTCTGGGTATCAGGAAAAGTCTTGAGTAGAAACCTTGCCCCCATTCTTCTTCTTCTGGGGACAGGTTGAATAGCCCTGATGCTGAGAAGAGAGAGAACTTGCTTTTGAGCCTCTGCCCACTGATTTGAGGGGTAGGTATGGCCAACCGTTTAGGGATGGATAAGGAGTGGAAGTGAAATCTGTATCCTTGGGAAACTATATTTAAAACCCATTTTCTTGGGTAATGAGTTCCCAGTTTTTTGCATGCAGGGCAATCTTTTCCCCTAAAGGAACAGTCAGTTGAGCAGGGTTAGGAAGGTTTAAAGTTAAGTCATTGTGACAGTTTACCATATGGGGGTGTCTTACTACTCCCAGCTTTGGAAGTGGGAGCCCCCCACTGCTTAGGCCTGTGAGTACCTTGGGACTGAAGCCGGGTTGTTCTGCTGGTTCTGGGTTTGGACTGAGAAGGCCTGGAAGAGGCAGGAAAGAACCAATTCTTAGAAGGCCAGTGCCTATTAAATCTGGGAGACTGTACTTGCAGGACAGCTTTAACAGTTTGCATAGATTTAGCTTTTTCCTCCATCTTTTTAAGTAGTACTTCTGCTTTGTTGCCAAACAGGCGGTCTTGGTTTAAAGGAGCATCCAGTAATTTAGCTTTAACATGATCTGGCAAAGATTGCTCCTTAAGCCAAGCATGCCTTCTAAGTACAGACCCAGTGACAGCAGCCCTGCAAGATGCTTCTAATGAATCAAAACCACATTGCAAAGTATGTTTTACAACTTGTTCAGCAGAATGCATTAAATTCTGTAATTCTTTATTTTCAGCACAGTCAGGAATCAGCATCATTTTCTGTTTAAGCAATCCAATAATATGCTTCTGATACTTTAATCTATGAAACTGGCAGTTTAAGACCCTAATGGCCAAAGTTGCAAAAGTGTATACCTTCTTACCCCATCTGTCCAGGGTCCTGGAATCTCTATCAGAGGGGGGTAAATGTTTTTGGCAGTAGTAGCCTTAATGCCTTTGGGTCCCCTGTGAAATGGTCTCAGGATCCACAGCAGAATTCTTAAAGAGGAACTTGTGAGAGTCAGGTACCCTGTAATACCTGTCAGGTTTTCTGGGAGCCGGAGGTAAAGAGTCAGGGGCCAGGCTAGATTCCGAGAAGGCATCATCTACAATGTCCAGTACAGGAGGGGTAGCTAAAGGCCTGTGTTGAGTTAGGAGTAAGAATTCCCTAAGCCTCTTCTTGGATTCAGAGTAATCCTGTCTTTCCCAGCGGAAATGCTCCTTATTAGTATGAAAGGTTTCACCAAAAGAGAAATCCTCTGGAGGGGAAACAGAGGGAATGGAGTCCTCTGCATCAGAATCCTCATAGGTAGATAAGGGCAACTCCTGGTCATCAGAGAAAACAGAAATTTCAGAATCCTGATCAGATCCCTGGACTACATGAAAAGAGACATTGAGGAGCTCTTTGATCATGTAGCCCAAGCTGGTATGACCCTGACCTTGAGTAACATACTACCTTCACCTAGAATGATACTACAATACAATACAAATGACCCTGACCTTGAGTAACATACTACCTTCACCTAGAATGATACTACAATACAATACAAAGACAAAATGATCAATTTCAACAACTGGCTAAGCTTCTGGTGTCATTTTCTGGTGTCATTCTAAGGGGATCCAGTGTCTGTCTGCCTGGAATGACATGATAGACAAGCCTCGCTGTTTTGCCAGAGATGGGTTGCACCTGTCACCTCTAGGTTTTCGAATACTGGCCAAGGCTCTTGTCGTCCCCATAGTGCCTTTTTTAGGCAAGGCTCAAATGACAAAGCAACCACCGTAACCAGCACAGGTAACCAAAAACTAAGGGTAATGCTACTCAATGCCAGAAGTCTCAACCTCAAAATGCACACACTCGAGGCTCTCCTCAGCATGGAGAAAATCGATGTTTGTGCAGTGACAGAAACCTGGTTCAAGGCTCAAGAGAGCACCCCCCAGCACTGCCAGGTTACAATTCATATCATACCTTCCGGCCTCAGTTACCGGATCGCAGTACAAAAGGCGGAGGTGTATCCATATTCATCAAGGATACCCATATCTCCAGGTTAGTAGCGCAGCATGATGCCCCAGAGATCATCCATGCGCAACTATCAGCAGGCAAAACCACATTTCAAGTCGTAGCCGGTTATAGATCATCCACCATGTCCCAAGATGCTCAACTCTGCATTCCTTGAAACATTGGAAAATATAAAGGTCCTACCCAACACCATAATCTTGGGTGATTTCAACTACCCTGGTATACAGTGGGTGAACTACCAATGTTCCAACTCCTACGCTCAGCGATTCATAGAATTTATAAATTCAAATGCCCTTGAACAACTAGTATGTTCCCCCACTAGCGGGAACAACATATTGGATTTAATCATCACAAATATGGGCGCCCATTGTACCACACCCATTATCACTCCCTCCTTGGTCAGATCCGACCACAAACTGATAACCCTGGACATCCTCACCCCTCCACCTCCCCCAGTCAAAGAAACCATAGTCAAAAACCTTTCCAAAGCAAACTTCATACTACTTGCATCCAAAGTGGAAAGCTTCACTATTCCCTTGCAGAAGGATAATGATATCCAGGATGCGGAATCCTACACCAAGGCACTCTATATGCATCTTCAGGATTGCATGGACCGTGCTATCCTAAATAAAACAAAGACTCCTTCCTCAAGCAAGAAGAAACCAGTCTGGTGGACCCTGGCCATAAGCAAACTTTACAATCAAAGGAGGAGACTTGTACAAAAAAGGCCAAATCTCAAGTAGAAAAATCATCCCTGATCAGCATTAATAAGAAATTGAGGGCCCTCATCAAGTCAACTAAAGCTAATTTTGAAAAGAAAGTTGCCCAGGATGCCAAGGATAACCATAAGGCCTTCTATGGCTATGTCAAAAACCTAAATGGCAACGCTCAGGTCTGTTCTGAGCTAGTACAAAATGGAACAAAATACACTGACCCTTCTGACATTGCCAACAACTTGACTGACAGGTTCAGGGCAAATTTCTCCCCCCACCACCACTTACAGGGCCTATTACCATTTCCAGGAGATTGTGTAAGTCCAATTATTACTGATACGTTGGTTAACAAGGCTCTATCTAAAGCTAAAAACACTGCCTCCATGGGACCAAAAGGAATTAACCCCGCATCTTAATACCCTGTTCAAGTCTCAGCCTCTCCACAGGATATGTGCCCATAGAATGGCGCACGGCAACGGTGATCCCACTACACGAGGGTGGGGTCACAACTGACCCTGGGAACTACCGACCAATACGCCTGACCAGTCTGATCTGTAAGGCTATGGAGCGAATCATTATGGAACTCATAAATGGTGAGATTGGGAACCTCCAGTCGCTGGACCCCACACAGTTTGGCTTCGTCAAGGGCAGATCATGCCTCCTGAACCTGGTGGATTTCTTTGAGACAGTTACTCAGGCTATAGATAAGGGAAAGGAGGTACACACAGCTTACCTTGACCTTGCTAAAGCATTTGACACCATTCCCCATTCAGGTATTATTGATAAGCTCACCAGCCTGGGCATAAACCCTTACGTCACAAGATGGATCGCAAATTGGCTCTCAGACAGATCCCATAAAGTAAGAGTAGCAGGATCTATGTCCGAATCCAGACCTGTAAGAAGTGGTGTGCCTCAGGGCTCTGTCCTGGGGCCCCTCCTGTTTGGCATATACTTCTCAGACGTACAGGCAAGCACGGAAGGGCTGTGGCTGACTAAGTTTGCGGACGACTGCAAACTGGGTGCTATAACAGAGTCTCCGGCTGACATGGAGATCCTCCAGTAGGGCCTAAATGAGACTGATGCATGGTGTCAAAGCCATGGTCTCAAGTTAAATGCAAAAAAATGCGTAGCAATCCCCTTTGGTAAAAACAGAGTACCCGCAAACTACAACATAGGAGGTAATCCCCTGAAATCTGAAGAAGAAATAAGGGATCTAGGGACCTAAGTAGATAGTCAGCTTTCCTTTGATAACCATGTTGCCAAAGTGGTTAGAAAATCCTTCTATGTGACCCATCTGATCATGAAAGGGTTTGCATCAAGATCTAAGGATGTAATGGTGCCCCTCTACTCTTCCCTCATCAGACCCATTATTGAGTACAATGCACCAATTGTAATGTACCTGGCTAGACATCTCCAGCAGCTGGAGAGATCACAGAGGTACCTAACCAAGAGGATTACTGGCCTCAAACAGTTGCCCTATGAAGCATGATTGAAAAAGCTAAGACTGTTCTCTGTTGCATACCACTTTTCAGAGGCGATCTCTGTCGAACGTACAGAGCCATGTCCAACTCAGAATTGCTGAACATGCTCCATCTTAACAAAACCAAATCTGCTCGAGCTACATGCTCTAGGGATATAAACCTCAACACAACAGTGAATAGAACATGCTGGAGGGATAGATTCCCTTCACAGAGACTTCCCTTACTATGGAACAGGGTCCCAAACTACATAAGACAGAGCCCCTCACTATCACTCTTCAAAAGGAACCTGGATGAGTGGATGGGTAACAGAAAGTTCACACCGGGGATCACACCAACAGCACTACTAGATAGGTGCCAAGGGAACTAGCTCCTAGTACAAGGGTCTAGGAAACTACTATAGGGGCGGTGAATAGCGCACAACGTGGCTGGGCTAATATATGCCTTCAGGCAGATAGCCCAGTACCAACCTATGAACCTATAAGAAGAATAGAAGGAAAATCAGTTCTAGGTCTCTTAGAGGGAAAAGGGTGGCTTCCCCTGATTAGAGTAATAAGGTCTTCAGCCATTCCTATCATTTGTTTTGTTAGGCATAGGGGCCTGACCAAGCAGTCTGGGTGTTGGTTTTCTAAGCATGGATCGAGTTTTAGGCCTTGAAGAAGAAGATGGCATTGGCTTAATATGCAAGTCAGTAGGCCTGAATATAACCTCAGAAGCCGGTGCCTGCACAGCGGCTCCAGACCCATCCAAGGTAGAGACATCTGCAGGTTCCACAGTCGAAGAAGTATCTCATGGCATACCGGACTCCGAATGGGTCTCAGCAGAGGCCTGCGAATATGAAGTAGCTGGTATCAGAGGCTGCGAAAGCACCTCACTGAGTACCGGCGAACTGGCGACTAGCTTAGGAGAAGCATCATCAACAGCTTTGGACCTATGCGATCTGTCTCTGTCTTTACCTTTGCATTTTTTCGGAATGTCGGTAGAACAGAGTACCAAAATATTTAGATGCGAAAATGAACAGACAAATAGTTCGAGGTTTGAATAAAGCACAAAACTGACAGCAAGGTACGTCGGAGTCTGGGCCTAAGCAAGGAATGCAGTACGAATGAAAATCTTTATGAGGTATTTGCTTTCCACAAGAAATACAACTGTTAACTTTTATTGATATCAGTTTAGAGCAAGAAAAAGGATCCCCAACGGGGTACTTAGCTTAGTTGAAGACTTCAGATCTGAAACTCGAAAAAGTACAGTTTTGTACCTACCATAAATGTAGATGTTCGAGTGTATACCCTGCTGCAGTCATCACACTTGGTTTATCCTGTCGTCAGGCGGTCCTGCAGTCGGCCCGAATTCCACAGTCTTGGTCCGGCGTTGGTTGCTGTCGCTTCTTCCCTGACGTCAGTGCACCAGGGGTATACAAGAGGCATCCGACGCCATTTTCTTCAGTTTTTCTTGCCCCAGATGTCAGGTGCCCCCCAAAAGGTGATCAGTAGATAGTACCAATAATAAAGGTTTAGCACAAGCAAAATATCCCTCCAGCTATAAGCAAATACAACACAAAGGTTGTATCAGATTTTAAGGTATTGAAAGGTTTCAGTTAGGTCAGAGGGGATGGAGGGAGGGTAACCTGGACTGCAGCAGGGTATACACTCGAACATCTACATTTATGGTAGGTACAAAACTGTACTATGTTCATCGTGTTACCCTGCTGCAGTCATCACACTTGGGTTGAATCCCAAAGCTAAGGATGGGAGGTGGAGTCAAACAGGGTTAGAGGAGGCTAGAAGGCCCTGCAAAACTGCAGTGGTGAAGCCAGCTCTAGACTTAGAGCAAAGTGGTAAGTGATAATGTTTGGTGAAGGTGTGTACTGAACTCCAAGTTGCAGCTTCCAGAATATCCTTGGTCGGCACCACCCTGAGGAAGGCTGTAGATATAGCTGCTGCCCTGGTGGAGTGGGGCCTTATGCTAGCAGGAAACTGGTTTTCCATGATGGGTGTAGCAAAAATGTATGCAATGTCCTATCCATTTGGAAATTGTCTGTTTTGAGATGGCCTTTCCTTGTGATGCTGTAGCATAGGATACAAAAAGCTGGTCAGATTTTCTGAAAACGTTAGCTTTATCCAAGTAGTAACGTAGTTGCCTGTGAATGTCCAAGGAATGCAGGAGTCTTTCTCCTTTGTTCTGTGGATTTGGGAAGAAGGTGGGTAAATGGATGGTTTGATTTAGAGCCACACTGGATACCACCTTTGGCATAAAGGAGGGGTTATAGTTCATAGAGAAACTCTGTCTTGATGGAAAATGAGGAAAGGCTCTACTGCCATTAGTGCCTGCAGCTCAGAGATTCTTCTGGCTGAAGTAATTGCTAGCAGCAAGGCAGTCTTCCATGATATAAACTTTAAATCAGCTGAGAAATCTGGCTCAAAAGGTGGCAGCGTAAGTTTTTCCAGAACAAAGTTGTGGTCCCAAGTTGGTGTTGGTGCTGTCCTGGGAGGCCTAATGTTTTTGGCCCCTCTGAGGTACTGCCTTAGAAGTGGATGTGAAAATAAGGGAGGATCCGTGTTGTAGTGAGCTGAAATAGCTGAGGTGTGGATTTTAATAGATGTAAAAGAAAGTCCTTTGTGTAACATCTCAGTTAAATATTGTAGAATCTGAGGTATGTCCGGCTCAAGGGTATTTTGGCCTTTAGCTTGGTTCCAGGCGCAAAATCTTTTCCATTTGTCTGAGTAGGCTTTCCTGGTGCTGGGCCTTCTGGCCTCCAGAATGACATCCATAACAGCTTGTGAAAGAGGAGCTGGCTGGTTGCTTAGGTGATTTGCCATGTAGCCAAATTTAAGGTTTTGAGCTGGCTGTGTACAATCTGACTGTCTTGCTGTGTGAGCAGATGAGGAATTTGTGGTAAAATCCATGGTGGGCCGTGGGCCATGTTCCTTAGTAATGGGTACCAGTGCTGGCGTGGCCAGTCTGGGGCAATCAGTATCATTCGGGGTCTCTCCATCCTGACTTTCAGCAGCACCTTTGCGAGAAGGGGCAATGGAGGAAAGGCATATACTGTTAGCATTTTCCAACTGAATGAGAGTGCGTCCACTTTCCAAGCTTGATGGTGAAATGTCCTGGTGCAAAATTTTGATAGCTGATAGTTTTGGGGGTTGGCAAACAGGTCTATGTCTGGGCACCCCCATTTTTGAGTTGTCATTGCAAATACTTGTGGATCCAGTTTCCACTCGTGGGGATCCATGATGTTCCTGCTTAGGTCGTCTGCCAATGTGTTCTTTTTTCCTGGCAGGAATTGAGCTTGTAATTGAACTTGGTAAGCCAGTGCTGTGTTCCACAAGGTCATTGCTTGCCTGCATAGAGGGTAGGAGTGTGTACACCCTTGCTTGTTTATGTACCACATTACTGTGGTGTTGTCTGTCCTTATTATAAGCTGTCCTGGATGTAAGAGGTCCTTGAAGGCTGTCAGAGCATTCTGTACAGCTAGCATTTCTTTTTGATTGATGTGCAGATTTCTTTGATCTGCAGTCCATATGCCTTGAACGCACTGTCCTGCCATGTGTGCCCCCCAGGCATAGTCCCATGCATCTGTTGTCATAGTTTGCCTGGCTGGGGGTAAGGTGAAAGGCTGACCCTTGTTGAGGTGACATGCCTGTGACCACCATAGAAACTCCTGTTGAAGGCAGGGAATGAGAGGTATCATTGTTTCCAAGCTGTGGCTGTGTTGAATCCATACGCTTTTCAGGTACCATTGAAATTTCCTCATATGCAGTTTTGCAAATGGTATTAGTGGTATGCAAGATGCCATGAAGCCCAAGGCCTGCAGAATTTTTCTTGCAGGGAGTTGGGTCTTTGTTGCCAATATTTTGAAGTATTGAGTTAGTTGTAGTTGTTTGTCTGGCGTCAGATAAGCCATCTGGGCCGTTGTATTCAAGCTGGCACCCAGGAATGTCATATTTTGTGAGGGCACTAGTTTTGATTCCTTTTCGTTTACTGTGTACCCCAGGCAACTTAGAAGGTGTTTTACAAAAGCCAGATGTTGTAAGAGAATGTCCTTGCTTTCTGCTTGGATGAGGCAGTCGTCCAGGTATGGGTATATTTGAATTCCTCTTTGTCTGCAGTATGCAATTACTGGTGCCAGGCATTTTGTGAAGACTCTGGGCACAGTAGATAAGCCAAAGGGCAGTGCAGAGAATTGGTAATGGGTTGAACCTGCAATGAAACGGAGGTATCTTCTGCAATTTTGTCTGATAGGGACATGCAGGTATGCCTCCTTGAGGTCCAACATTACTAGCCAAGCTTTCTTGCCCAACATGGGAAGAAGCTGCTGTAGTGTTAGCATCTTGAATTTGGGTACTTGCAAGTAGGTGTTTGGAATTGAAAGGTCCAGAATGGGTCTCCAAGCATTGTCCTTTCTGGGGACTAGAAAGAGCCTTGAGTAAAATCCTTGGCCTTGCTCCTGTGTAGGTACCAGTTGAATGGCTCTCATGTCTATGAGAGCTTTAATTTGTTTTTGTGCCTCTGCCCATTGATTTTGTGGCAGGTTTGGCATTCCTTTTATCACTGGCAAGGTGTGGAAATGGAATCTGTATCCTTGTGAGATAATGTCTAGGACCCATTTGTCCTTTTTGATGATGTGCCAGTAGTCTGCAAAAAGAGCTAATTTTCCTCCCAAGGGAGCTGCCAAGAGAGCTTTGCTTGGCAGTTTGAGGTTTAAGTCATTGTGTTTGTCTTCTAGTAGTTTGGGACCTGTCTTCTCCTCCCTTCTGTGTTGCAGAGCCCCATTGGCGAGGTTTGTAAGGGATTTGTGCTTGACCTCTGCCCCTTGGGCGTCTGTATTTACCCCTCTGTGGTCTGTCAGAAGCTGGAAAGGACCAATTTTTTGTTGGCCAATTTCTGCTGAAGCGTGGGGGTTGTACCTGTAAGAAATCTTTGACCGTCTGCATAGATTTTGCCTTATCCTCCATTTTCTTTAAAACCTCTTCTGCTTTAACTCCAAATAAGACATCCTGCTGTAAGGGTGCATCTAGTAACTTTGCTTTAACATGATCAGGCAGAGTTTGTTCCTTTAACCAAGCATGCCTACGTATAATAGACCCAGTAACAGCTGCTCTACAGGAAGCTTCCAAGGAATCAAATCCACATTGTAAAGTATGTTTGCCCACCTGTTCAGCTGCATGCAACAGATCCTGCATTTCCTTGAATTCAGACTGTTGTGGGTGCGTGCTCATCTTTTGTTTTTTTAAGACATTAGGAATTGCTGGTATTTCAGCATGTGAAATTGACAATTTAGTGCTCGCATAGCTAGAGTAGCTGAGGTGTAAACCTTCTTCCCCCACCTATCTAGTGCTCTGGAGTCCCTTTCAGAGGGTACATGGTTTTTAGCCATAGAAGCCCTAGCCCCTTTGGGACCCTGGGAGATTGTCTCTGGGTCAGCAACAGGGCTTTTGTAAAGGAATTTGTGTGAGTCAGGCACTCTATAATATCTGTCTGGTTTGGCTGGAGCAGGAGGCAGAGAATCTGGATTTAGACTAGATTCTAAGTAAACATCATCCACAATGTCTAAAACTGGAGGGATAGCAAGTGGTCTGTGCTGGGGGAGTAAAAGAAACTCTCTGAGCCTTTTCTTTGAATCAGAGTAGTCCTGACCTTCCCAGTGGAAATGTTCCCTCATGGTATGTAAGGTTTCCCCAAAGGAATAGTCTTCAGGGGGAGAAGCTGAGGGAATGGAATCTTCAGCATCAGAATCTTCATAAGGGGGAAAGGAGTAATCCTGTTCCTCAGAGGAGCCTGAGGAAATAGACACTTGATCAGAGGAGACATAATCCTCCTCTTGTCTAGGCCTTTTGTCTGGGGGGGGGGGTTGGGGACCCCTGATTAAAAAAATCAAATCTTCAGCCATTTTAAGCATCTGTTTCATAGGCAGGGGGCCTTGAACTGTAGACTGATGTGCAGTCTTTTTTGGTTTTAGAGGAGTCTTAAGTTTAGGTCGGAAGACACCTTCTGTAACCGAAGGTGTTTCCACAGCACCGGCTTCTCCTTCTGCAATGATGTCGGCAGGGCCTAAAGAAAATGGCTGAGTCGGCCTAGAACTCTCTGCTTGAGAATCCGAAGCAGTCTGGGGTTGAAATTTTGCGGTCGCCAGGGGCTGCGTAGGCGCCTCACTGAAAACCGGAGAACCGGCGACCAGCCCAGCTGAGGCCTCGGAGTCTGGCTTGGATCTAGGCTGCCTGTCTTTATATTTGCATTTTTTATGCACGCCGGTAGTCGGCTGCTCCGACGGCATAGTGTAATTAGAATTCCTACCGAAGTAGTGTCGTGCGAAATCAAAGCTTCGCTTTATAGTTCACTTATTGAACCTAGCACAAAACTGACAACCAGTGACGTCGTGGTCTGGGCCTAGGCAAGGTATACAATAAGAATGAAAGTCCTTATGAAGTATTTGCTTCCCACAAGAAATGCAATTGTTAACTTTTCCTGACATCGGACTGAGGCAACAAAAGTTTCCCCAACAGGGTACTTAGCTTTGAAGACTTCGGACTGAAATTCGATTCGAAAATCTCAGTTGTCGGCCGACCGGCACTTGCGAACTGCTTCTGCTTTGGGCACCTCGTGGCAAGAAAGACAGGGGAAAATGGCGTCGGATGCCTCTTATATACCCCTGGCGCACTGACGTCAGGGAAGAAGTGACAGCAACCGACGCCGGACCAAAACTTTGGAATTCGGGCCGACTGCGGGACCGCCTGACGTCAGGATAACCCAAGTGTGATGACTGCAGCAGGGTAACACGATGAACATCGAAAATTTCAGGAGTCGGCCGACCGGCACTTGCGAACTGCTTTTGCTTCAGGCATCGCACGGCAAGAAAGACTAATGTAATGGAGTCGGCTGCATGCTTTATACCCCTGACTACCTGACATCATGGAAGATGAGAGAGCAACCGACGCAGGACCCAAGACTTTGATAATCAGGCCGACTGAGGGCTACCTGCAAGCAGATAACCCAAATGTAATGACTGCAACAGTGAAACACGAAGAACATCTTAGGGTTCCTTTGAGCTATACTACTGATGTCAGTATTTAGATATCATTAGGAAGCATTGGAAAGTTTTAGTTACTGATCCTGATGTAGACAGACTTACAGATGATGAACCTAGGTTTCAGTTTAGGAATAGAAAGTCTTTAAAAAGGAAACTATGTTATCCCAAGGGAACCTCTGCTGAAGATTGTGAATATGGCACTAGGCCATGTGGGCGGTGCAATTTTTGTTCTTATATTGATACCAGTGCTGAATTTTATCATCCTGACCAGAAGAAAATGTACACCTTTAAAGTACATGCCACGTTTGACTAAACATGTGGTTTATCTTGCTTACTGTGTTAAATGTATGGGATTCTATATAGGGAAGACCAACAGAACATTTAAAGAATGTATAAAAGAACATGTTTACAATATAAATAAACACAATAAGGTTAATGCACTGACTAAACATGTCATGAACACAGATGACACCCATATGTTCAAGTTCCTGGTCATTGGTAGAATATCAGTGAGTTCCAGGTTAGGTGATGTAGCTAATAAGACTGAAGACTTAAGAGTCTACATGGATTCTTCTAAACTATGTAAAGCCTTTCTCAAAGGAGCCTTTTTACTTAGACCTCCTTTAAAGGATCCTACTCCTCCTCGGGATTTAACTATTATACTCCAGGCCTTAACCCAGACACCTGTTGAACAATCAGCTAGGGCAGACCTAAACTTTGTCTTGGAAAACCATTTTTCTGGTCGCTATCACATCAGCTAGACAAGTATCTGAACTCCGGGCTATCTTCTAAATTTCCACAAAGACAGGGTGCCTTTGCAGTCCAACCCATCTTTTTTGTCTAAGGACGTTTTTTAGTCCAATATTAGCCAGTTTTCTTTCTAAACTCTTCCAATATAGAAGAGTATATGCTCCATCTATTGCATGTTCATAGACAACTTCGTTTTTATCTCCACAGAACCAAAGACTTCAGGAAATCTGTTTGTTTTTTTCTCTCCTAACAGACTGAGCAAACCAGTTTCCAAAGTTACACTGGCCAAATGGTTAAATGAATTCATCTCCTTTGTCTACAGTAAAAGTTTTATCCTTGCCTAAACCACCTAAACTCATTCCACAATGTCTATAACAGTATCCTCAGCCTTTTGGTCACGTGCTTTCTTAGATGACATTTGTGCAGCTGCAACTTGGACTTATTACAATTTTATTGCTCATTATAAATTGGATTTGGTTTCAGGAACAGAACTGCCCTTGGCTCTGCAATACTCTGGAATATCCTTCCATGAGGGCCACCCAAGGTTCTATTAGCTGGGGACTCTGCCCCATCAGGTGAGGAATGAATGAAAAGGGCAGCATCAGATTAAAAAAAGTTATGTACTCACCATAACGTTCCATCTGTGTTGTCCATTTTCATTCTTCATCAGCTTCCTGCCCATATATCCCCTTCTCCTTTGCTTCTGGAAAGATCTAAGAGTTTTACAAGAATCTCTGTTCCTTGTTTGAGCTCCAGCTTCCTTTTCCCTTTCTGCCTTTGATACCTTCTTCAACAGATTGTCCCTTTACATCTAGGGGCAGCAAACTCAATCTGAGGTATGTTAAGTTGGTGGGCATTACTGGAAAACAGAGGAGCTCAATAGCTTTTGGATATGAAGATCTGGTAGAAGCAGCAGAGTCAGATCAGTCTCTCAGATGCAAACCCATTAGTTGAGTTAGAATAAAAAATGGAAAACACAGATGGAACATTATGGTCAATACATAACTTTTTTTTGTTTTTCAAAGTTAAGAATATGTGGGTCAAACAAGATAGAGGCAGCTGGAACAAAGGTCAGAATAAATAGTTGGGCCAAGCAGACACAAACATCTGAGGGTGTACTCAAAGCATAGCAATCAATGCATTTACTGCAAGTGACACACAGCAGTGTGCGTGTGTGTGTGTGTCTGTATGTGTGTCTGTATGTGTGTGTGTGTGTGTGTCTGTATGTGTGTCTGTATGTGTGTCTGTATGTGTGTCTGTATGTGTGTCTGTATGTGTGTCTGTATGTGTGTCTGTATGTGTGTCTGTATGTGTGTCTGTATGTGTGTCTGTGTTTTTTTGTTTAGAGCTCAAGTCTGAAGAGAAATCTGCCAGCCCATAACATACTGCTTCAATCACCTGCACATGCTGGACGGGCAAGAGTCCTCTGGGCTTTGAACCCATTGTACATATCCAGTACTGTAGACTCCTTAGAATATACTCAACTGTGTCTTCTGCTTAGATCAATAGCTAACCCCAAATGTGGCTGGAAAACAGAAAGCATCAAATGAAGCTGCCAACCCTGATGGTCCAACACGGATTCTGTATATGCAGAGGAAACAGGCACAGGTCCCCTGCAAAACGTACAGTTGTGTACACTTATTTATTTTCAGTTCGATTACCGGGGAAGTCCACTGGGCCACGAAGTACCCATTTTCAGTGGAGGCCCGGGGAGAAAAGCTCCAAAGGCAGTACAATCAAGGTTACAAATGCATGAGATAAAATACAATAGAAATGTACAAACAGTCAGGAAGATGTGAATTGCAAGTATACATAGTAAGAACAGTGCAAAACAACATTTTTTTTTTTTAACTAGGTACTAACATAATTAGCAATATTTACATCCTTACAGTCAACTGAGAGTCAGCTAAATCTATTTTGGTGGATTTAGAAATTAAATCAGAGAGCAGATTGGTGCATGAGTAGAGAGGAGCTTAGTATAGAAAATCCCTAGAATTTATATAGGGTGAAAGCAAGAACATTTCCATAACTTACCATACTTACCATAAATGTAGATGTTTGAGTGTATTCACTGGTGCAGTCATCACATTTGGGTTATCTGCTTGCAGGTAGCTTTCAGCCGGCCTGAATACCAGAGTCTTCGGATATCTGCGTCAGATACTGTTGCTTCTTCCATGACGTCAGGTCGTCAGGGGTATAAAACATGCAGCCAATGCCATTACATCAGTTTTTCTTGCCCCCGATGTCAGGTGTCCCCACAATACGAAGCAATTATGTGGTATGGAACACCCCCAGCAAAAAGCTAATACACATGATACAATATATGCCAAACAAGAAGGAAAGGTAAAAGTCAAGAGAAGTCAGGGGGCTGGAGGGAGGGTAACCAGGACTGCAACAGTGAATACACTCGAACATCTACATTTATGGTAAGTGTTCACAACTGTACTATGTTCTTCGTGTTTCACTGTTGCAGTCATCACATTTGGGTTGATTCCCAAAGCTAATGAAGGGTGGACGTAGTTAAAGAGCATTAGGGCTAGCAATCAGGCCCTGTAAGACTGCTGTGGCAAATCCAGCTCTGGATTTAGAAAAGATAGGCAGGTGGTAATGCTTGGTGAAGGTACGGTACAGAGATCCAGGTTGCAGCTTCCAGGATGTCCCTGGTAGGGACTCCTCTTAGGAATGCAGTAGAGGTAAAAGCAGTCCTGATGGAATGTGTTCTTATCCCCTGTGAGGTAAGTTTCCCATGGTGTTTGTAGCAGAAATGGATGCAACTTGCTATCCATTTGGAAATGGTTTGCTTTCAAATGGCCTTCCCCTCTGCCCCTGCAGCAAAGATATTTTATTTTTTTTTTTATTTTATTTATTTAACATTTGTTGACCGGGAAAGTCCGACTAGGTTCCACAGATCCTGTTTTCAGCAGAGGCCCGGGGAGAAATGCTCCAGAAGCATGTCTTTAGAATGTGGGAGGAAACCGGAGTACCCGGAGGAAACCCACGCGAACGCAGGGAGAACATGCAAACTCCGCACAGAAGGCACCCCAGCCGGGAATCGAACCAGAGAACCTCTTGCTGTGAGGCGACAGCATTAACCGCTGCACCACTGCGCCGCCCAGCTAGCAGCTGGTCAGATTTTCTGAGAGGTTTAGTTCTGTCCAAACAGAATCTAAGCTGTCTGTGCACGTCCAGAGAATGAGTATCCTTTCTCCCTTGTTTTGAGGATTAGGCAAAAAAGTAGGAAAATGTATGGACTGGTTTAGAGCCAAACTAGACACCACCTTGGTCACAAAGAATGGATTAGTCCTAAGGGAAACCCTGTCTGCATGGAAGATAATGAAGGGTTCCACTGCCATGACGGCCTACAGTTCAGACACTCTTCTAGCTGAATTGATGGCTATAAATAAAGCTGTTTTCCAAGTAAGGAATTTCAACTCTGCTGTAGCAGCTGGTTCAAATGGGGGGAAGAGTGAGTTTTTCCAATACAAAGTTAAGGTCCCAGGCTGGAGTGGAAGCTCTCCTGTGGGGGGAGGGGGGTGTCTTAAATTTTTGGCCCCTCTAAAGAATTGTTTTAGCAGGGGATGAGAGAAGAGGGGTGGCTCAGTATTATAATATGCTGAAATGGCAGAGGCATGAATCTTGACTGAAGAGAACGCTAGGCCCTTGTGGAGCATTTCTGTTAAGTAATCTAGAATATGAGGTAAGCTGGGCACCGTTGTGCCAATCCCCTGAGCCTGGCTCCAGGAACAGTATCTTTTCCACTTTTCTGAATAGGATTTTCTAGTACTAGGCCTCCTTGCCTCAAGATTGACATCCAGCACCTGCTTACTGAGGGTTGCTAGAGATGAGCTCAGGGAATTAGCCAGGCTGCAAGGTTCAGGGGTTTGAAGCTGAGGGTACAGAATCTGGCAAGCCTGCTGGGACAGCAGGGAAGGGGTCTGAGGCAGATGCCATGGTTGTAGCACTGTCAGACTGCGCAAAAGAGGGTACCAGTGCTGGCGTGACCAGTCTGGGGCAATCAGTATTGTCCTTGGCTTGTCCTGTTTGATCTTTAGTAGGACCTTCGAGAGGAAAGGCAGAGGAGGAAAGGCATAAGCTGAGAGGCTTTTCCAGGTAAAGGACAGGGCATCCACTTTCCAAGCTTGGCTGTGGGGAGTTCTGATGCAGAATTTGTTCAATTGGCAGTTCTGAGGGGGGCATATAGGTCTACCTCTGGTATCCCCCATTTGTTCCTCAAGAGCGTGAATATTTTGGGTTCCAGTTTCCATTCGTGTGGGTCCATGAGATTTCTGCTTAAGTCGTCTGCCAGTGAATTTAGTTTGCCTGGCAGGATTTGAGCTTGCAGGTTCGCTTGGTAGTTCAAGGCTGTGTTCCAGAGAGCCATGGTTAGTCTGCAGAGTGGGAAGGAATGGATTCCCCCCCTGCTTGTTTATGTACCACATAACTGTGGTGTTGTCTGTCTTTACCAGTAGTGTCCTGGAAGAATAAGGTCTTTGAAGGCTGTCAGAGAATTCTGTACAGCTAACATTTCTTTTTGATTGATATGCACGTGCATCTGTTTTGGGGTCCATTTGCCCTGAATGCACTGCCTTGCCATGTGAGCCCCCCATGCATCGTCTAATGCGTCTGTTGGGCGGCAAGGGGTAGAGTGAAAGGGAGTCCCTTGTTGTGGTAGCAGGCCTCTGCCCACCACAGGAACTCTGTCCTTAGACAAGAAATGATAGGAACCATTGTTTCTAGGTCCTGAGAATGTTGACACCATAGACTTTTCAGATACCACTGAAGTTTCCTCATATGCAGTCTTGCATATGGAATTAACAGAATGCAAGAGGACATGAACCCCAGGGCTTGCATGAACCTCCTTGCAGACAGCTGGGCTTTTGTGGCCAGTAGGTTGAAGTAGGTTGTCAAAACTTGTTTCTCCGGAGTGAGAAATGCCATCTGGGAAGTTGTGTTCAAGTTTGCTCCCAGGAATACAATCTGTTGGCAGGGTACTAAGCATGATTTCTTCTAGTTGATGGTGTACCTAAGTGAGGTTAGAAGTCTCTTTACAAATGCCAGGTGTTGTAATAGCAAGTCCTGACTTTCTGCCTGAATCAGGCAATCGTCCAAGTATGGGTAGATCTGAATATTTCTTTGCCTGCAAAATGCAATGGCTGGAGCTAGGCACTTTGTGAATACCCTGGGCACAGTAGATAAGCCAAAGGAAAGCGCAGAGAACTGACAGTGCATGGAGCCTGCCCTGAAACGTAGGTATTGTCTGGAGGATTCCTTTATTGGGATGTGCAGGTAAGCCTCCTTTAAGTCTAGGGTTGCTGGCCAGGCATCCTTGGCTAGCGTAGTAAGAAGCTGTTGAAGAGTTAGCATTTTGAATTTTGGAACCACCAGAAAGGTGTTGATAATAGACAGGTCCAGGATAGGACGCCAGGAGTTTTCTTTTCTGGGAACCAGGAAAGTACAGTTTTGTACCTACCATAAATGTAGATGTTCGAGTGCTAATACAGCTGCAGTCATAACAGATGGGTTCTCCTGCCGTCAGGCGGGTCCTCGGTCGGCCGAATTCCAAAGTCTAGGTCTGGCGTCAGTTGTCGCTGCTTCTTCCCTGACGTCAGTGCGACAGAGGTATAAAAGAACCAGCCGACGCCATTTTCTTCAGTTTTTCTTGCCCCAGATGTCAGGTGCCCCCAGAAGGAAGGCAATACATAAAATTATGAAGTAATGCAATGCAATATAATCAAAAAACAGTAGTTGCAAGCAAATACACCATAAAAGAATACCCCTAGAGGGGAAGGAGGGAGGGAAACCTGGACTGCAGCTGTATTAGCACTCGAACATCTACATTTATGGTAGGTACAAAACTGTGCTATGTTCATCGTGCATACAGCTGCAGTCATAACAGATGGGTAGAATCCCAAAGCTAAGAAAGGGGTGGTAGGCACTAGGTGGAACTAGGAGGAGCCAAAATGCCCTGCAAGACTGCAGTGGCAAAACCTGCTCTAGATTTGGAGTATAATGGTAGGTTGTAGTGTTTGGAGAAGGTATGCACAGAACTCCAAGTGGCTGCTTCCAAGATATCCTTGGTAGGAACTCCTCTGAGGAAGGCTGCAGAGGTGGCTGTGGCCCTGGTGGAATGAGTTCTAATGCCTGAAGGAACAGTTTTGCCATGAAAGGAATAGCAAAAGCGTATGCAGTGGGCTATCCCATTTTGAGATTGTCTGCTTGGAAATTGGTTTTCCTTGAGCTCCTACCGCATAGGCCACAAAGAGCTGTTCTGATTTTCTGAAAGGTTTTGTTCTGTCCAAATAATAACGCAGTTGCCTGTGGATGTCCAAGGAATGTAGTAATCTCTCCCCTTTGTTTTGAGGATTGGGATAAAAAGTTGGTAAATGTATGGCCTGATTTAAAGCTACCCTGGATACCACTTTAGGCATAAAGGACGGGTTGGTTCCTAAGGAAACTCTGTCCTGATGGAAGATGATAAAAGGCTGGACAGCCATGAGGGCCTGTAGTTCTGAAACTCTACGAGTTGAAGTGATAGCCAGAAGGAAAGCTGTTTTCCAGGACAAATATTGCAAATCTGATGAAGCAGCTGACTCAAAAGGAGGCAAAGTCAGTTTTTCCAGAATGAAATTTAGATCCCAAGCAGGTATTGATTGTTTCCTTGGAGGTCTTAAATTCTTAGCCCCTCTGAGGAACTGTCTTAAAAGAGGGTGAGAGAATAGAGGAGGATCAGTGTTGTATTCTGCAGAAATGGCTGAGGCATGGATTTTGATGGAGGAGAACGAAAGTCCACTGCTTAGCAGTTCAGCCAAATATTGTAGTATTTGAGGTAAATTCAGTTTTCCAGGGTTCTGGCCCTTTTTCTCATTCGACACACAAAAACGTTTCCATTTTGCGGAGTAAGCTTTTCTAGTTGATGGCCTTCTGGCCTCCAAAATGACATCCTGCACCTCCTTGGAGAGTGGGGCCTGCTGTGATGCTAAGGAATCTTCCATGCGGCCAGATTAAGTGTTTTTAGCTGACTGTGAAGATTTTTGAAGCTGTGCTGAGTCAGAAGAAGAGGCATTAGAGGCAGGGTCCATGGAGGGGAATGAGTCAGGCTCCTCAGGAGTGGGTACCAGTGTTGCCTTGGCCAGTCCGGAGCAATGAGGATCATCTTTGGTCTGTCTGCTCTGGTCTTCAATAGGACTTTGGGCAGCAGAGGAAGAGGCAGGAAGGCATAAACTGTCATTGATGTCCAGCTGAAAGAGAGAGCGTCCACTCTCCAGGCCTTTGGATGGAAGGTCCTCAAGCAGAATTTTGTCAATTGACGATTTTTGTGGGAGGCAAAGAGATCCCATTCTTGGATTATTTATGTAAAAACTTTTGGATGCAACATCCATTCGTGTGGATCTGTCATATTCCTGCTTAGGTTGTCTGCCAGCGTGTTTTCCTTGCCTGGCAAGTACTGTGCTTGTAGTTCCATTTGTAAGTCCATGGCCATGTTCCAAAGTGATATGGCTAGTCTGCATAGGGGATAGGAATGTGTTCCTCCCTGCTTGTTTATGTACCACATAACTGTGGTGTTGTCCATTCTTATCAATAGTTGACCTGGTTGTAGAAGGTCCTTGAAAGCTATAATAGCATTTATTACTGCTAGCATTTCTTTTTGATTGATGTGAGGGTGCTTTTCATTTTGGGACCATTTGCCCTGAATGCACTGGTCTGTCATGTGCGCCCCCCAGGCGTAGTCCGAGGCGTCTGTTGTGATGACTTGATTTGCTTGAGGCTTGCTGAATGGAAGACCTGTGTTTGTTTGACATGCTTGAGCCCACCACAGAAATTCCAGACAGACATGGAAGTAGTGGTATTATTGTTTCCAAACTGTGGCTGTGTTGAGACCATATGTTTTTTAGGTATCATTGTAGTTTTCTCATATGCAGCTTTGCACATGGGATTAGCAAGATGCAAGATGCCATGAATCCCAGAGCCTGCAGGATTTTCCTTGCAGTCAGCCTGGTGCAATTTGCCAGTGTTCTGAAATATTGAATTAGTTGCCCCTGCTTCTCTGGCGTGAGGTAGGCCATCTGGGTGTTTGTGCCCAAATTGGCACACAGGAAAATTATATTCTGAGACGGTATTAGCCTTGATTTCTCTTTGTTGACTGTGTATCCCAGAGAGTTTAATAACATTATTACATAAGCCAGATGTTTCAGAAGAATGTGCTTGCTGTCCGCTTGGATCAGGCAGTCGTCCAAATAGGGGTATATTTGTATCCCTTGAAGTCTGCAGTAGGCAATTACTGATGCCAGGCATTTCGTGAATACTCTGGGCGCAGTAGATAAGCCAAAGGGCAATGCAGAGAATTGATAATGGGTTGAACCTGCAAGAAATCTGAGGTATCTTCTGCAATTTTGTCTGACTGGGACATGCAGGTATGCCTCCTTGAGGTCCAATGTTACCAGCCAAGACTCCTTGCCCAGCATGGGAAGAAGTTGCTGTAGAGTGAGCATCCTGAATTTTGGTACGAGTAGGAATGTGTTTAGGATGGAAAGATTCAAAATAGGTCTCTAATCTTTTCCCTTCCTTGGCACCAGAAATAGCCTGGAATAAAAACCTTGACCTTGTTCGTGTGTAGGTACCTCTTGAATAGCTTTCATGTTTATAAGATCTGAAATTTGCTTTTGTGCCTCTGCCCTTTGATTGTGTGGCAGTTTTGGCATGCCTCTCATTTTTGGAAGGGTATGAAAGTGGAATTTGTAGCCTCTGTTTATAATGTCCAGGATCCATTTGTCCTTTGTGACAACATGCCAATTTTTTGAAAATAGTGCCAGCTTTCCTCCTAAGGGGTCTGCCATTTGAGACCTGGTTGGCCTGCAAAGGGGAAAGTCATTGGGTTTGCTTTCTGAAAGATTGTGAGTTGTCCTCACCACCTCTTTGTGTAGGAGCTTGCCATTGTCTGCCTCTGTACGATCCTTGTGATTGTCCTCTGCCCCTCGGGCGCCTGTATCTGCCTCTTTGGGGTCTGTCCGTGGCAGGAAAGGACCAGTTTTGGAAGGCCAATTTCTACTAAAACGTGGGGGTTGAACCTGCAGAAATTCTTTCACAGTTTGCATTGATTTAGCTTTTTCCTCCATTTTTCGTAATACTTCCTCAGTATTTGCCCCAAATAGTACATCCTTTTGAAGAGGGGCGTCTAGTAATTTAGCTTTGACATGATCAGGCAAGGTTTGTTCCTTGAGCCAAGCATGCCTGCGTATGACTGAGCCTGTAACAGCAGCTCTACATGAGGCCTCTATAGCATCAAAACCACATTGTAAGGTATGTTTACCCACTTGTTCTGCACTATGCATCAAATCCTGCAACTCCTTTAAGTCTGGTTGTTCAGGTTGTGACATTTTACTTTTCAATTGAGATAACAGAAACTGTTGGTATTTTAGCATATGAAACTGACAGTTTAAGGCCCTAATGGTTAAGGTAGCCGAGGTATATACCTTTTTTCCCCACCTTTCTAAGGATCTGGAATCTCTCTCGGAAGGCAATGGATTTTTGGCAATGGAAGCCTTAACTCCCTTGGGTCCCTGTGAGATGGTTTCTAGGTCAGCAGCATGGCTTTTGTAAAGAAATTGGTGTGAGTCAGGAACCCTGTAGTACCTATCAGGCTTAACTGGAGCTGGAGGTAGAGAGTCCGGGTTAAGGCAGGCCTCAGAGTAAACATCATCTAGGATGTCCAAGACAGGAGGTATAGCCAGAGGCCTGTGCTGGGGTAATAAAAGAAATGCCCTGAGCCTTTTCTTGGAATCTGAATAATCCTGGCCTTCCCAGTGGAAGTGTTCCCTTAAGGTATGTAAAGTTTCCCCAAATGAGAAATCCTCAGGGGGGGATACAGAAGGAATGGACTCCTCTGCATCAGAGTCTTCAAAAGGGGAGTAAGACTGTTCCTGATCATCAGAGTGTTCTGAAATAATGGATCCCTGATCAGAGGAGGGGGAATCTTCCTCCACTCTGGGCCTTTTGTCCAGAGGTGGCTGAGAACCTCTGATTAGAGTAATTAAATCCTCAGCCATTTTAAGCATCTGTTTCTTAGGCATGGGGCCTGGAGATGGGCCCTGTGTAACTGGTCTCTTAGGGTGCATGGTTGCTTTCGACTTGGTGAAAGCCTTGATGGAGAAAGAAGAGGAAGGTCTGAAGACACCTTGAGTGGAGGTGGACCTGTCCACATTCTGTGTTTCAACGCCAAGAGTGGCTTCGGTATCTGTAGTCGGGGTGTGGGCCGAGGAGCCTGCGACCTCGGGTACAGGAGACACCGCCAAAGATGTGTCGTCGGTAATCAGGGGCTGCATAGGCGCCTCACTGAGAACCATGCCACGTGTAGTCGGCTTAGGCGTGGTGTCGGTAGAGGCCTCGGACCTCGAGTGCCGGTCCTTGTCTTTGCGTTTTTTAGACAAAACTGGTGTCGGAGTATCGGACGACATGGTATAGTTAAATGCTTTCCCAAAAAAATGCTGGGCGAACTCCGTCCGACGCTTAATAGTGCGTTTGTTGAATGTAGCATAACAGTGACAGACCGAGACGTCGTGGTCTGGACCTAAACAAGGTATACAGAGGGAATGGAAATCCTTATGTGGTATTTGCTTCCTACAAGAAATACAATTATTAACTTTGTCTGACATCGGTCTGAGGCAAGAAAAGTTTCCCCAACGGGGTACTTAGCTTTTAAGAAGACTTCGGTTTTCCAAATTTTTCGTAATCTCAGGAGCTGGCCGACCGGCACTTGCGAACTGCTTCTGCTTCGGGCACCGCGTGGCAAGAAAGACTGAAGAAAATGGCGTCAGCTGGTTCTTTTATACCCCTGTCGCACTGACGTCAGGGAAGAAGCGATGACAACCGACGCCGGATCTAGACTTTGGAATTCGGCCGACCGAGTACCCGCCTGACGGCAGGAGAACCCATCTGTTATGACTGCAGCTGTATGCACGATGAACATCAGTCTTGAATAAAACCCTTGTCCCTTTTGTTCTGCTGGGACAGGTTGAATAGCCCTGAAATTGAGGAGAGAGAGAGAGCACTTGTTTTTGGGCCTCCCCCACTAATTTGGGGGGAGGTCTGGCCATTCACTTGGGGTTGGTAATGAGTGGAACTGGAATCTGTATCCCAGGGAAACTATGTTTAAAACCCATTTGTCCTGGGTAATGAGTTCCCAGTTTTTTGCATGCAGGGTGAGCTTTCCTCCTATGGGAGCCAGTAGTTGAGCAGGGCTTGGAAGAGTTAAGGATAAGACATTGTGCCATTTTTCCAAAGGGGGGGGTGGCTTACTACTCCCTGCTTTGGAAGTGGGAGCCCCCCCACTGCTTAGATCTGTGCATAGCCTGAGACTGAAGTCTTGGTGGTCTGCTGCTCCTGGGTTTGAGCTGAGAAGGCCTGGAAGGGACTGGAAAAGACCAGTTCTTTGAAGGCCAATTCCCACTGAATCTAGGAGGCTGTGCTTGTAAGAAATCTTTAACAGTTTGCATAGATTTAGATTTTTCCTCCATCATTTTGAGGACTTCTGCTTTGTTGCCATAAAGGCAGTCTTGGTTTAATGGTGCACCAGTAATTTAGCTTTAACATGATCTGGCAAGTTTTGTTCCTTAAGCCAAGCATGCCTTCTAAGTACAAACCCAGTGACAGCAGCCCTGCAAGATGCTTCCAAAGCATCAAAACCACATTGCAAAGTATGTTTTTACCAACTTGTTCAGCAGAATGCATTAACTCTTGCAACTCTCTGTGTTCAGCACGGTCAGGAATCAACATAATTTTCTGTTTTAAAAGTCCCATAATATGCTGCTGATACTTTAACATATGAAACTGTCAATTTAAAGCCCTAATGGCCAAAGTAGCAGAGGTGTATACCTTCTTACCCCATCTGTCTAAAGCTCTAGAGTCCCTATCAGGAGGGGGTAGGATTTTTGGCAGTAGTAGCCTTAATTCCTTTTGGTCCTTGGGAAATGGTCTCTGGATCCGCAGTGGGATTTTTGAAGAGGAATTTGTGAGAGTCAGGTACTCTGTAGTACCTGTCAGGTTTCCTGGGAGTTGGAGGCAAAGTGTCTGGGGTAAGGCTGGATTCCAAGAAAACATCATCTACAATCTCCAGAACAGGAGGGATAGCTAGAGGCATGTGTTGAGGCAGGAGTAAAAATTCCCTAAGTCTCTTTTTGGACTCAGAATAGTCCTGGTATTCTCAGCGGAAATGCTCCCTAAGGGTATGCAAGGTTTCACCAAAAGAGAAATCTTCTGGAGGGGAAGCAGAGGGAATGGAATCCTCTGCATTAGAATCCTCATAAGTATATAAGGGTAAATCCTGGTAGTCAGAAGGAACAGAGATATCAGATTCCTCATCAGAAGAGTCAGGAGGAAAATCAGTTCTAGATCTCTTAGAGAGGGAAGGCTGGCTTCTCCTAATTAAGGTAATAAGGTCTTCAGGCATTCTAATCATTTGTTTTTGAGGCATATGGGCCCGAGTATGCGGTTTGGTCATCGGTTTTCTAGGCGTAGTGCAAGCTTTAGGCCTGACGAATTTGGTATTTCGAGCTAGAAATTAAGTAGTTGGTTTAAAATGAAAGTCGGTAGGCCTGAATACACCCTCAGAAGCCGGTGCCCTGCACAGCAGCTCCGGACGCATCCAAGATAGAGACATCCGCAGATTCCATAGTCGAAGAAGCATCATGCAGCATACCGGACTCCGAATGGGTCTCAGTAGAGGCCTGTGAGTGAGGCCTGCAAATCTGTAGTAGCTGGTATCAGGGGCTGCGAAAGCACCTCACTGAGTACCGGCGGACTGGCTACTAGCTTAACGGAAGTGTTGTTGGCAGTTTTGGACCTATGCGGTCTGTCTCTGACTTTATCCTTACGTTTGTTCAGAAGATTGTTAGTCGGATGGCTTAACGAAGCCATTTGGGAGTACGGAGATCGAGAAAGAAAGTATTTAGAGACAAAAATAGCCCAATGAAGAATAGTTTGGGCGTTGAACAAGGCACAAAACCGACAGCAAGGGACGTCATTGTCTGGGCCTAGACAGGTTACGCAGTAAGAATGAAAATCTCTATGAGGTATTTGTTTTCCACAGGCAAGACAATTGTTAATTTTTCTGACATCGGTTAGAACAAGAAAAAAGGATCCACAACGGGGTACTTATCTTTTGAAGACTTCAGGTCTGAAACTCAAAAACGAAAATTTCAGGAGTCAGCCGGAAGTCATTTGTGAACTGCTTCTGCTTCAGGCACCGCACGGCAAGAAAGACTGATGTAATTGTGTTGGCTGCATGTTTTATACCCCTGACAACCTGACATCATGGAAGAAGCGACAGCATCTGACGCAGAAATCCGAAGACTCTGGTATTCAGGCCGGCTGAGGGCTACCTGCAGGCAGATAACCCAAATGTGATGACTTCAACAGTAAAACACGAAGAACATCATGATTTTTTTCAGTCCATCTTACAGAAGAACTTTTAAAATAACAGCATTGCACTTACATGTGCTTGGAGGGAAACCTAGGAATTAACACCAAATCTGAGTACCACAAAAACACACCAAAAATTGTATAACTGAATTTCTATTACAACATAAATCAAATCAAATGTTTACTTTTTGCTTAATTTTTAAGCTTAAAAGGCAAGGATGCATTCTTGAATGTACTGAAATTACATAACTTCTCACGGTTCTCAAGTGGGAGAAGACACCATAAGGCATTTCATACAAGGCAGAATTACACAGCAAGACAGGTACTAGTCGCTCAACAGCTACATACCCATATTCAATCCACTAAAATATTTCATATCAACCAGAAACAATCTACATGCATTTAAAACTACTAAAACAATTCCAGACTAAACAGTGCACTTACTGTGCAATGTGCTGATTAAAATACAAGCAGTCTTGGTCTGATTCTCAGCTGGGGAACCTTTTGCTATGTTTATTTAGGTTTGCTTTTGACCATGGTTTTCTCTCCCACTCTAAAAGAATGCTACAAGTGCAATGAAATGCTGAACTGACACTTAGGGTGTGTGTTTGGGTGTGTATTTAAATGTGTGTGTGTGTGTGTGTGTGTGTGTGTGTGTGTGTTTGTATGTATGTATGTATGTATATGCGTGTACAGCCCTAACTATAGCTCTATGGGCAGTCCCACAAACAGATGAAACCATCAAGATCCTTCCCAATGTTGGTAACATACACAAGTACATACAATACATCCATAAGTAAAGACTTTGCTTGAAACGGAGTACAAAGAAATCCTAACTTGATCTGTCTACACTGTAGCAAGCAGCTTGTCTTCCTACAGTTACTAAATACAATCAATATAGCTTACTGTGTCAGTATCAGTTAAGAAAAGTTGCATAACCTCTGATACAGCTACTAAATAAACTCATTTAAGAATATCAAATTTGCAGTATCACCAGTAGCACCCCCTAACAGCTTGCTGCAGGTTCACCCACCCTTCTGCCTCACCCCAGTTAAGGCTCCATGTGTGCATGCATGTATGCACATCTTGTGATGGACTGGAATTCCCATCTAAAATTGGTTCTTGCTGTATACCAATCTCATGAAAGAAAAGCAACCCCCCACCAAATGTGACTTTCAGCTAAATAAAATAAATAAATAAAATAAATAAGTGATACGAGTATAGAAAAACAGATGGATGTCTTTTACTGAAATGGCAGTAACTAAAATTATTAATTAGATTGCTGAACAGAAAACAGTAGAACATATCCATATCATATATGAGCAATAATGTAATAGTGTTAGTAGAGGACTCCTACATATTTTACGGGATCTATTCTAAAAGACTTGCTCTAAATTTAAATGACTTACTCAACTGTAAGTCCAATCTATAAAGCAGGTTTACACCACAGAAAGTCACTTACAACAGCAAGTACTTTACAATTGGGCCCTATGGGGGTACACCATGAGGCAAGCATGCCACCTGACGTCTCCCTATAAAGGGAGAGAGACATACATTATCAGTGTTTGCATCTCATCAAAAATATGCAGGCAGGCAGAACAAATGAGAGGTGTTTGCATGGCGGAGGGGGGGCTGATAGTACATAATTGACAGGTGACCTCACCCTGCTACAACCACTGCATGCTCATTCCTTAGACTCATAAAGGGGCATATAACTAAAGCAAAATCCCAAACCCTAATGGTTGCCCTTTTTATTTATTTCAGTTTGATAACTCAGTAAGTGGACTGGTTGACAGACCCTTTTCAGCTACACCTCAGGGACCATGACATAAGGCACAAATAGAAAATTATGCATACACAAAGGTGTACATTGTACAGTAACAAAGTACTAACAACATATTTATATGTTATTTACAATTATAAATGCAAGTAATATTATTATTTGCATTATATACAATCAGAGTTGGTATTCAATCAATAGTAATTTGTGAAAAGTAGTTCTTCACAAAAAAGATGCGACTACAGCATAAGCTGCAAGGGCTAGCCGTCGTCACAGAAGTAAGAACATTTCACATACTTAAAACAGTTGTTTTAGTTTGTTTCTAAACAAAACAAATGTCTTTTGCCTCATTTCTGCAGCTGGGCCTAGCCTAGAGAAAGTTCTTTCTCCTGTAGTAGTTTTAAAACAAGGTATAATGCAGATAATGATGTCTTACTGGCTGTCTCTAAGCATTATCTGCTTTATTTGTAAGGGGGGAATGGTGACAGTACCTCACGTTTAACAGCCAAATATAAAAAGTACAGTTGTGTACACTTACCATAAATGTAGATGTTCAAGTGTATTCACTGTTGCAGTCATTACATTTGGGTAATCTGCTGGCAGGTTGCCCTCAGTCGGCCTGATTAACAAAGTCTTGGGTCCTGTGTTGGTTGCTGTCCCTTCTTCCATGACGTCAGGTCGTCAGGGGTATAAAACATGCAGCCGACGCCATTACATCAGTTTTTCTTGCCCCAGATGTCAGGTGCCCCCTTAATGGGAAGCAATTAAATATAAAAGTACAATGATATACCTCCAAAAAAAAAGCAAATACACCGAAAAGGCTTTTAAGCATAGTAAGGAAAGTAGAGGTATAGCCAAAAGAAGTTAGGGAGCTGGGTAACCAGGACTGCAACGGTGAATACACTCGAACATCTACATTTATGGTAAGTGTACACAACTGTACTATGTTCTTCGTGTTTTACTGTTTCAGTCATTACATTTGAGTAGATTCTCAAAGTTCTGGTTGGGAGGAGGAACTTAGATAGCATTAGGGCCAGCTATAAGGCCCCACAAGACTGCAGTGGCAAAGCCAGCTCTGGATTTAGAGAAAATTGGCAAATGATAATGCTTGGTGAAAGTATGTATAGTACTCCAGGTAGCAGCTTCTAGGATGTCCCTGGTAGGGACGCCTCTGAGAAAGGCTGTAGAGGTAGAGGCATCCCTGGTGGAGTGAGGTCTGATCCCCTGGGGGAGAGGTTTTCCATGGTGCTTATAGCAGAAATGAATGCAATGGCTTATCCATTTAGAAATGGTTTGCTTTGAAATAGCCTTCCCCTCTGCCCCTGCAGCAAATGCCACCAGCAGTTGTTCAGATTTCCTTTGAGGTTTAGTCCTGTCCAAGTAGAATCCAAGTTGTCTGTGCACATCTAAGGAATGCAGTATCCGTTTCCCTTTATTCTGTGGATTGGGAAAGAAGGTTGGCAAATGAATGGACTGATTAAAAGCCACACTGGATACCACCTTTGGCATGAAGGATTGATTGGTTCTGAGGGACACCCAGTCCGCATGAAAGATGATGAAAAGCTCCACTGCCATAAGGGCCTGTAATTCAGATGCCCTTTTAGCTGAAGTGATTGCTAAAAGGAAAGCTGTTTTCCAAGAAAGAAATTTTAAGTTTGCAGTAGCAGCTGGCTCGAAAGGAGGTACAGTGAGTTTCTCCAAGACAAAGTTAAGTTCCAAGCATGGGTCTGGAGCTCTCCTGGGTGGTCTCAAATTTTTGGCCCCTCTGAGGAACTGCTTGAGCAGTGGATGAGAGAAGAGGGGAGGTTCTGTGTTATAATGAGCTGAAATGGCTGAGGCATGGATTTTAATGGAGGAAAAAGACAGGCCCTTGTGAAGCATCTCAGTTAAGTATTGTAAAATCTGAGGTAAATTGGGCGCTGCTGTGCTCATCCCTAGAGACTTGGTCCAAGCATAGAATCTTTTCCATTTTTCAGAATAAGATTTTCTAGTACTGGACCTCCTTGCCTCTAAAATGATATCCATCCCAGGTTTACTGAGGGATGGTAAAGGAGAGATTAGGTAATTAGCCAGGCTTCTAGGTTCAGTGTTTGAAGCTGAGGGTGCAGAATCTGGTTCTCCTGCTGAGACAACAGGGAAGGAGTCTGAGGCAGGGTCCATGGGATTAACCATGACACACTGCACAGGAGGGGGTACCAGTGTTGGCACGGCCAGTCTGGAGCAATCAAAATCATCCTTGGTTTGCTCTGTTTGATTTTTAGTAGTACTTTGGAGAGCAGAGGCAGAGTGGGGAAGGCATAGACTGAAAGACAGAGCATCCAGATTCCAGGCTTGTTTGTGGGGAGTCCTTGTGCAAAATTTGTCCAATTGGTAGTTCTGGGGAGAGGCAAACAGGTCTACATCTGGGCTCCCCCATTTGCTTGTAAACATGTTGAAAATCCTTGGTTCCAGTTCCACTCGTGTGGGTCCATGAGGTTTCTGCTTAGTCCGTCTGCCAGTGTATTTAATTTTCCTGGCAGGAATTGAGCTTGTAGGTGCACTTGGTAGCTTAAGGCTGTATTCCACAATGCCCTGGCTAGTCTGCAGAGGGGGCAAGAATGTGTACCCCTCCCAGCTTGTTTATGTACCACATAACAGTGGTGTTGTCCATCTTCACCAATAGTTGTCCTGGAAGAATGTGGTCCTTGAAGGCTGTCAGAGCATTCTGTACAGCTAACATTTCTTTTTGATTTATATGCAGGTGCATTTGACTTGGGTTCCATTTGCCCTGAATGCACTTACCTGCCAGGTGAGCCCCCCCCCCCCCCTGCATAGTCTGATGCGTCTGCTGTTAGGGTTTGGGCGGCAGGGGGTGGTGTGAAAGGTAGCCCCTTGATTTGGTGGCAGGCCTCTGCCCACCAAAGGAACTCTAGGCGTAGGCAAGGTATGATAGGAATCATTGTTTCTAGATCCTGAGAATGTTGACACCATAGGCTTTTTAGATACCACTGTAGTTTCCTCATATGCAGTCTTGCATATGGAATTAGAAGAATGCAGGAGGCCATGAACCCCAAGGCTTGCAGTATTTGTCTTGCAGATAGCAGGGATTTTGTGGCCACTTGTTTGAAGTAGGTTGTCATATGAATTTGTTTCTCTGGCGTGAGGTAAGCCATCTGGGAAGTTGTATTCAAGCTTGCTCCCAGGAATATAATTTGTTGACAGGGTACCAGGTGTGATTTCTTTTCGTTTTTATGGTATACCCCAGACAAGTTAGGACCCTCTGTACAAAGGCCAGATGATTCAAAAGTATGTCCTGGCTTTCTGCCTGAATTAGACAATAGTCCAGGTATGGGTATATTTGAATACTTCTTTGCCTGCAAAATTCAATAACTGGAGCTAGGCACTTTGGTTCACAAAGGGCAGTGCAGAGAACTGATAGTGCATGTAGCCTGTTTTGAAGCGTAGGTATCTTCTGCAAGATTCCCTGATTGGGATGTGCAGGTATGCTTCTTTTAAATCTAGTGTTGCCAACCAGGCATCTTTGCCTAGCATAGGAAGTAATTGGTGAAGAGTCAGCATCTTGAATTTTGGAATCTCCAAAAAAGTGTTTAGAGTAGACAGGTGCAGGATAGGGCGCCATGAATAGTCTTTTCTGGGTACCAGGAAAAGTCTGGAGTAGAAACCTTGTCCCTTTTCCTCTTTTGGTACCAGTTGAATAGCCCCCATGCTTAAGAGAGAAAGTACTTGTTTTTGGGCCTCTGCCCACTGATTTAGGGGTAGGTCCAGCCACCCTCTTGGTGTTGGCAATGTGTGGAAGTGAAATCCGTATCCCCGGGGCACTATATTTAAAACCCACTTGTCCTGGGTAATGAGTTCCCAATTCTTTGCATGAAGAGCAATCTTTCCCCCCAAAGGGGCAGTCAGTTGATAAGTGCTTGGAAATTTTAAAAGGAAGTCATTGAGACAGTTTACCATAGGGGGGGGGGGGGTCTTATTATTCCCAGATTTGGACGTGGAGGCCCCCCACTGCTTAGTTCTGTGTGTCCCCTGGGACTGAAACCTGGGGTTTTTGCTTTCTCTGGGTTTGGCTTGAGAAGACCTGGAAGGGGCTGAAAAGGACCAATTCTTAGAGGGCCAGTGCTTACTAAATCTAGGAGGCAGAACTTGTAAAAAAATCTTTAACAGTTTGCATAGATTTAGCTTTATCTTCCACCTTTTTAAGAACTTCCTCAGCCTTGTTGCCAAACAGGCGGTCCTGATTACAAGGAGCATCCAACAATTTAGCTTTAACATGATCAGGCAAAGATTGCTCTTTAAGCCAAGCATGCCTTCTGAGCACAGACCAGTAACAGCAGCCCTGCAAGAGGCCTCTAATGAATCAAAACCACATTGCAAAGTATGTTTTCCAACTTGTTCAGCAGAATGCATTAAATCATGTAATTCCTTATTTTCCGCACAGTCAGGAATCAACATAATTTTCTGTTTAAGCAATCCAATAACATGTTGCTGATACTTTAACATATGAAACTGGTAGTTTAAAGCCCTAATGGCCAAGGCTGCAGAAGTGTAAACCTTCTTACCCCATCTATCCAGTGCCCTGGAGTCTCTATTAGAAGGGATAGGATTTTTAGCAGTTTAAGCCTCAATGCCCTTGGGCCGCTGTGAAATTGTCTCTGGATCTGCAATAGGATTTTTAAAAAGGAACTTGTGGGTCTCAGGGACCCTGTAGTATCTGTCAGGTTTTCTGGGAGCAGGAGGCAGGGAATCAGGGGCCAAACTAGATTCAGAAAAAGCATCATCAACAATGCCTAGTACAGGAGGAATAGCTAAAGGCCTATGCTGAGGTAGGAGAAGGAAATCCCTAAGCCTCTTTTTTGAATCAGAAAAACTCTGGCTTTCCCAGTGGAAATGCTCCCATAGAGTATGCAAGGTTTCCCCAAAAGAAAAATCCTCAGTAGGGGAAGCAGAGGGAATGGAGTCCTCTGCATCAGAATCTTCATAAGTAGATAAGGGCAAATCCAGATCATCAGAAAAATCAGAAAAAACAGAATCCTGATCAGAAGATTCGTAATCAACTTCAGTCCTAGGCCTCTTAGAAGGGGGGGGGGGGTTGGCTACCCCTGATTAGAGTTATTAGATCTTCCGGTATTCTTATCATTTGTTTTTTAGGCATAGAGGCCTGAGCATGTGGCCTGGGCGTCAGTTTTTTAGGCATGGATCGAGTTTTAGGCCCAAGTATAGAAGGAGGCGTCGGTTTAATATGTAAGTCCGTAGGCCTGAATACACCCTCAGAAGCCGGTGCCTGCACAGCGGCTCCGGACCCATCCAAGGCAGAGACAACCGCGGGTTCCATAGTTGAAGTATCTCGCGGCATACTGGACTCCGAATGGGTCTCAGTAGAGGCCTGCAAATCAGAAATAGCGGGTATCAGGGGCTGCGAAAGCACCTCACTGAGTACAGGCGAATTGGCGACTGCCTTAGGAGAAGCGTCGTCGGTAGTTTTGGACCTCGGTGGCCTGTCTCTGTCTTTATCTTTGTGTTTTTTCGGAATCTCAGTAGTCGGATGGCTAACCGATGACATTTCTGGATAATTAAACCGAGAACCGAAATATTTAGAGGTGAAAATATAATGACGATGGATAGTGCGCTGATTAAATAAAGCACAAAACCGACAGCAAGGTACGTCGTGGTCAGGGCCTAGGCAAGGAATACAGAACGAATGAAAATCTTTATGAGGTATTTGCTTTCCACAAGTAATGCAATTATTAACTTTTACTGACATCAGTAAAGAGCAAGAAAAAGTTTCCCCAACGGGGTACTTAGCTTTAGTTGAAGACTTCAGTTCTGAAACTCGAAAACGAAAATTTCAGGAGTCGACCGACCGGCACTTGCGAACTGCTTTTGCTTTGGGCACCGCATGGCAAGAAAGACTGATGTAATGGCGTTGGCTGCATGTTTTATACCCCTGACAACATGACGTCATGGAAGAAAGGACAGCAACCGATGCAGGACCCAAGACTTTGTTAATCAGGCCGAATGAAGGCTACCTGCAAGCATATAACCCAAATGTAATGACTGCAACAGTGAAACACGAAGAACATCTGGCTCTACCATTTATAGGTAGCCATTTAGACCCCTGTAAAAGTTGGCAGTGTTGACTTCAGGGTCTTCAAAAATAACAAATATGCAGATTTTGTTTATTTTAGTTTATATTTTTCATAAGTTTGAGTTAGAATGTAAATTTACAAGATAGTGCCCATATTTGAATTTAGGGATAACAACATTTCAGCTTAGGTATTATGAGCTGATGGGGTGAAATGCTGTGAGACTCGATAGTTTAGTTTTTCAGTGTTTTGCTAATAACATTGTCAGTATACTTCACCAATGAAAGAGTAGTTTTCAAGGTGACCACTAAGCATAGCTCTCAACCTCTTGGTACAAAATATCTGGACAAAGCCAAAAAATAATGGGGGGGGGGAATAAAGCCCCAAAAATAGAGGCAAATTTTAAATACTGCTCTTATAAACTTAGAAAGTTGCTAGAATTAAAGGCACTGTGTTACCAACCATTTTCTGAAGGATATGAATTCTGAAACTCAAATGTCTCTCATTATTTAGTGAAGTCAATCCTGACTCATTTACCTCAAAAATCCAGAGAAGCACAGATTTTATGAACAGACAAAAATTTTGAGGCAAAAGTCTGGCCATTCTGTGAAAATCTGGACAATTGAGAGGTATGCCACTAAGTACTTCTTTTGTATTTCTAGTTGTAGTGGGTTTACACTTCATATCAGTAATAATTACATTTCTCCTCCACCCCTTGAAACGAACAAGGCAGAGGATTTGACAATCAAAATAAAACATGCAGATTCCACAAAGAACTGATTTCCATGGACTACAAAACAAATTCACCAACTAAAGAAAAACTGAAACAAATTACATCACCTATACTGCCACCTAGTGGAATGCAGCAAAAGTGGCCAGAACAAGGACACGAGGTACATTTTGCTCAAAATACATGGTTTACATTTAAAATGTTCTAAATATATTTAATTCTGATTTCACCAGGTTTCAAGTTGATTTACAACAGATGCATCATATGAGCATGAAATTTCCCATTTACTCTGATTCCATTACGACAATGTAAAATTCAAAAAATAAAATATTTTTAAACATTTTATTTACTTGTTTTAGTATATACCAGTTCATTTAATTTGAAAGATAAAAGGTTCTTAAGATCCTTACCTTGTTTTTGCAATATCTACAGGCATTGATGCTGCGGTAGTAACAAGTCCACTTATCATACTAGCACAGAAATGGCACAGAATATCATCTCTGAAGTAGCCTAGTTGGTAGAGAAAAGATGTTATTTAGAAAAGTACAAAGATTAGTTTACAACCCAATTAGCCAATTGCAGATTAACCTTTCCAGTAAAAGCTAAATCACTTAAGGATTCCAAGCCAGATGCCATACATGGCAGTCTGTATACCTCACCAAAAGTTACACAAGTTGTTCAGATCTGACAGAGGAACTGGTTCCCTAGGCACAAGCAGCTTGAAGGATTTTAGCCACCTATGAACGTCTCTTTATCAAACCCATGCCCAAAGGAAATGTGATGCCCACCACAAAAGTAGCTGCCATCAAATGGCAAGGCTGCGAGACCTGAAGAACACATTATATTTAGGTTTCAGAGTACATCTAGGCAAGTCCACCAGATCAAAGGATAAGTCCTCTCCAAGCAGTTAGGCAGTAAATGACAAAAGAATAAGCCATACAGAAATCCTTACAGGACCTGTAATGAAGGGAACCCAACAGAACACACAATAGAATAAAACACTAACTTAAAATCACAGAGAAGTATCATTGAGGTGATTAACAGTCTAGTGGTTGCCAGTGGAGAAGACCTAATACAAAGGAAGCCTCGAGTTAAGCTCTCAGCCACAATGTCTGCTGCACAAGGCAGGATTATTCAGTGGGTTAAATTAATCTGTGGTGGTGGGCAGGAGCCTATGAACAGTGCATCAACACCAATCTTCCACATGTGGACATGATCATACACAAAATATAAGTATCTACCTCTGTTTACCAATGATGAAGAATGGAACAATGAGAACAAGAGAACTGGACATAAACTGCAACAGTCAGCACAGGTGCGGATGTCTAAATCTATCTGTACACAAAGTGGAACATCTACTTTCCTCATATGCAAAGCCTTCAATAAAAATAGACTATAAAGGTTTGGCTGTGACACTTAACACTGTAAATGAAAGAACCATTCAGAGAAATAAAAAGAGGCAGTGGCAGTTTATTGGCATCAGACTAAAACACACAAGTTATGGATTTAAGCAGCTTTGGCTGGGCACAAAAGTACATTTCTACCAGTATTCACAGAATAGCTAAACCCTGGCAACAATCCTGAAAGCAAGTGCAGCCTTAATCATGTTCACACACTTTAGATAATGGACAGAGGAACCAAACATACCCTATAAGATAAAGAGCAATCTAATTTATTTTGTTAGAAAATCTGAAAACAGTTCAACACTCACCTGTGTCCATGAGGAACTGCTTGGACTGAGAGTAAGATGCAAGTTGGGCGGCATTTACGACAACTGCTCTAGCCATAGTTGGGATACAACCCTACAGGAAGCAAATGGATCAAAAGCAACAATCAGATAATCATGCATCCTCAAGTTAAAATTCTATACGTTTTTTGGCACTAGATCCTTAAAAGCAATGCCAAATTCTGTGCACTGCAGAAAAATATGGACTAAAGCAAAGGCCTAATAACTGGCAAGATCAGGATTTCATCTTAACTACAAACTTTGTAAGAGAAAATGAATAACTGAAAATCATTTTTTGATATTTACTTTGGTTGTAATCAACTATGCTCTCTGGCACTTTTCTGAACAACAACAGTCCCATTCCTGAAAACAGCTTATCAAAAACAAACACACGCTCTCTCTCTCTCTCTCTCTAAAAGCAATGTCTTTCGGCTTCTGCTGTTAGGAGTCATCCCAGCAGATCACCGGTCCACAGATTGGTTGTCAGTAGTCTTCACGGTAGGCACACGCACGCACACACCTGCATGTCTTTATAACTCACTCGACCGCAGGGAGGACATGCAGACTCTGCACAGAAAGCGCTCTAGCTCAGAATCGAACCACAGAACCTCTTGCTGTGAGATGACCATTGCAGCCGACAACACACACACACACACACACACACACACACACACACACACACACACACAATGAATACAAAAACAGAGGTGTTTTTCTTTTCCAAACAGTTCTTATAACATACCCATTCATCTTTTACAGCAGATATCATAAACAAAATGTGTCCAGCTTCTATCAGTAATATTCTCTGAGAACTTTCTTAAAAATACTGAAGGTATGCCTAAAAGTACAGTTGTGTACACTTACCATAAATGTAGATGTTCGAGTGTATTCACTGTTGCAGTCATTACATTTGGGTAATCTCCTGGCAGGCTGCCCTCAGTTGGCCTGAATATCAAAGTCTTGGGTCCTGCGTCGGTTGCTGTCTCCTCTTCCATGACGTCAGGTCGTCAGGGGTATAAAACATGCAGCTGACGCCATTTTATTCAGTTTTTCTATATATTATATGCACATATATATATATATATATATATATATATATAAATAAATAAAGAGCAGTATATATGTAAATGCACTTTTAGTAACATAAACTTTACCTTCATCTAAAAGCAAATACACCACAAAGGCTTTAGAATATAGTGAAGGAAAGAGAAGTTCTAGAAAGAAGGGGGATGGCAGGTGGGTAACCCGGACTGCAACAGTGAATACTCTCGAACATCTACATTTATGGTAAGTGTACACAACTGTATTATGTTCTTCGTGTTTCACTGTTGCAGTCATTACATTTGGGTAGAATCCCAAAGCTATGGATGGGAGGATGGAACTAAACAGCATTAGGAGCGGTTATAAGGCCCTGCAGAACTGCAGTGGCAAAGCCTGCCCTGGACTTAGAGAAGAGAGGCAAATGATAATGCTTTGTAAAAGTATGAACAGAGATCCAAGTAACAGCTTCTAAAATGTCTTTGGTTGGAACTCCTCTGAGAAAGGCTGCTGAGTTAGACACAGCCCTGGTGAAATGTGACCCAATTCCCTTGGGCACTGGTTTACCATGATGCAAGTAGCAGAAACGAATGCAGTGGCTTATCCACTTAGAAATAGTCTGCTTTGATATAGCCTTGCCCTCTGATCCTGCAGCAAATGCCACCAGTAGTTGCTCAGACTTTCTTAGAGATTTGGTCCTGTTTAAGTAGAATCTTAGTTGTCTGCGTACGTCCAATGAATGCAGAATCCGCTCGCCCTTGTTCTGCGGATTTGGGTAAAATGTTGGCAGGTGAATTGTTTGGTTAAGAGCCACACTGGATACCACATTAGGCATAAAGGAAGGAAGGATTGGTCCTGAGGGACACCCTGTCCGGGTAAAATGTAATAAAAGGCTCCACAGCCATGAGGGCCTGTAGTTCTGAAACCCATCTTGCCAAAAGGAAAGCTGTTTTCCAGGATAAAAACTTAATATCCGCAGTAGCTGCTGGTTCAAAAGGGGGCAGGGTGAGTTTTTCCAGCACAAAATTGAGGTACCATGCAGGAGTTGGTGATCTTCTGGGAGGCCTTAAATTTTTGGCCCCTCTAAGATACTGTTTTAGCATAAGATGAGAAAAAATGGGAGGCTCCATTTTGTAATGAGCTGGGATGGCAGAGGCATAGATTTTTATTGAAGAAAAAGATAGGCCCTTGTCAAGCATCTCAGTCAAGTATTGTAAAATCTGAGGAATATTTGGTTTTGCTGTGTCTGTTCCTTGTGCTTGGTTCCAAGCACAGAATCTCTTCCATTTATCAGCATAAGATTTTCTAGTACTATGCCTTCTGGCTTCCAAAATTACATCCATCACAGATTTACTGAGGTGTTGTTTGAATAACTGCATGATCAGCCATGCTGCCAGGTTAGAGTTTGGAGCTGAGTGTGCAGAATTTGATTGCTCTGCTGAGACAGTAGATGAGGTATCTGAGGCAAGTACCAAGGAGGGAGTTGAGACATCTTCCTTAGAATTGGGTACCAGTGCTGGTGAGGCCAGTCCAGGGCAATTAGGATCACTTTTTGGTTTTTCCTGTCTGACCTTTAGTAAGACCTTGGGGAGAAGAGGATGAGGAGGAAAGGCGTAGACTGATAGGTTTTTCCAACGGAAGGATAGGGCATCCACTTTCCATGCTTGTCTGTGATAGGTCCTTGTGCAGAATTTTGGGGAGAAGCAAATAGATCTATGTTTGGGCTCCCACATCTCTGTGTTACCATGCTGAAGACTTGTGGGTCCAGTTTCCACTCGTGAGGGTCCATAATATTTCTGCTTAGTTCGTCTGCCAGAGTATTTTGTTTTCCTGGCAGGAATTGTGCTTGAAGATGTACTTGGTAAGTCAAGGCTGTGTCCCACAATGACATAGCTATTCTGCAAAGGGGGTAGGAATGTGTACCCTCCTGCTTGTTTATGCACCACAAAACTGTGGCATTGTCTGTCTTTATCATTAGTTGTTCTAGACGAAGTAAGTCCTTGAAGGCTGTCAGGGCATTCTGAACAGCTAGCATCTCTTTCTGGTTGATATGCAGACACATTTGTTTTGGGTTCCATATGCCCTGAATGCATCTCCATGACAGGTGAGCCCCCCAAGCATAGTCTGATGCGTCTGTAGTTAGGGTTTGGGTGGCAGGGGGTAGAGTGAAAGACCATCCTTTGTTTTGGTGACATGCCTCTGCCCGCCAAAGAAACTCCTGCTGTAGGAAGAGAATGAGAGGAATCGTTGTTTCCAGACTGTGACAATGTTGACTCCATAAACTTTTTAGATACCATTGAAGTTTCCTCATATGCAGTCTTGCATATGGAATTAGTAGAATGCAGGATGCCATGAACCCCAAAGTCTGCAGAATTTGTCTTGCAGATAACTGTTTTTTTGTTGCCATCTGTTTGAAGTATATAGTCAGTTGCCTTTGTTTGTCTGGCATAAGGTAAGCCATCTGGGCAGTTGTATTCAAGCTTGCACCCAGGAATGTAATTTTTTGAGAGGGTATCAGTCGTGATTTCTTTTCATTTATTGTGTACCCTAGGCATGTTAGAAGCCTTTTTACAAACGCCAGATGTTGAAGAAGAATGTCCTTGTTTTCTGCTAGAATGAGACAGTCGTCCAAGTAAGGATGGATTTGTATGCTTCTTTGTCTGCAAAATGCAATTAATGGTGCCAGGCACTTTGTACAGACCCTGGGCACAGTAGATAAGCCAAAGGGCAGTGCAGAGAATTGGTAATGCATAAAACCTGCCTTGAAGCGGAGGTATCTTCTGCACGATTCCCTTATTGGGATATGCAAGTATGCCTCTTTCAAGTCTAGTGACACTAACCAAGCATTCTTGCCCAGCATAGGCAGTAGCTGTTGTAAAGTCAGCATTTTGAATTTTGGAATGTCCAGGAATGTGTTCAAAATGGATAAGTCCAGTATTGGACGCCAGGCATTGTCTTTTCTGGGTACCAGGAACAGTCTTGAATAAAAACATTGTCCTTTTTCCTTTTCTGGTACTGGTTGAATAGCCCCCATATCCATGAGGGACGTAACTTGTTTCTGAGCCTCTGCCCACTGATTTTGTGGCAGATCTGGCCAACCGTTTGGAATTGGCAAAGTATGGAAAATGAAATCTGTACCCCTGGGATACTATGTTTAATACCCACTTGTCCTGGGTAATTAACTGCCAATTTTGAGCATGAAGTGCTAATTTTCCCCCCAAGGGGGCTGCCAAAAGATAAGTGCTTGGTGATGGTAGAGGGAAGTCATTGAGACTGCTTACTGTAGGGTTGTGCTTGGTTTCCTCCAGGTTTGGAGGTGGAGGCACCCCATTGCTTTGACATGTAGGAACCCTGTGATTGGTATCTAAAGCCTTTTGAGTGCCTGGATTTGCCTTGTGAGGCTCTGTTGGACACAGGAAAGGACCAGTTTTTAGTAGGCCAGTGCCTGCTGAGTCTGGGTGGCTGCACTCGTAAGAAATCTTTTACAGTTTGCATAGATTTAGCTTCGTCTTCCATTTTCTTTAAAACCTCTTCTGCCTTATTACCAGAGTATCATGCTGTAAAGGTGCATCCAACAATTTAGCTTTAACACGATCAGGCAAATTTTGCTCCTTGAGCCAGGCATGCCTTCTAATCACAGATCCAGTAACTGCGGCCCTGCAAGAGGCCTCCAAGGAATCAAAACCACATTGCAAAGTATGCTTTCCAACCTGTTCTGCTGTTTGCAATAATTCCTGCAATTCTTTATTTTCCACACAATCAGAAATCAACATCATTTTCTGTTTCAATAAGCCCATAACATGCTGTTGATATTTAAGCATATGAAACTGGCAGTTTAAGGCCTTAATTGCCAAGTTTGCAGCCGTATAAACCTTCTTTCCCCATCTATCCAGCGCCCTGAAATCTCTATCAGAGGGGGTAGGATTTTTGGCTGTAGAGGCCATTACACTTTGGGACCCTGTGAGATAGTTTCAGGATCAGCAGCAGGATTTTTGAATAAAAATTTGTGGGAGTCAGGAACCCTGTAATATCTGTCTGGCTTACTAGGAGCCGGAGGTAGGCAATGAGGAGCCATGCTTGATTCCGAAAACACATCAACAATGTCTAATACAGGAGGTATAGCCAAAGGCCTATGCTGAGGAAGAAGAAGGAAATCCCTAAACCTCTTTTTTGATTCAGAGAAATCCTGACTCTCCCAATGAAAATGTTCCCTTAAAGTATGCAATGTTTCTCCAAAAGAAAAATCCTCAGGAGGAGATGCAGATGGGATGGATTCTTCTGCATCTGAATCAGAAGAAATAGAAACCTGATCTGAAGATTCATAATCAGTGTCTTGCCTAGGCCTCTTTGCGGGGGATTGGGAACCCCTGATCAAAATAATTACGTCCTCAGCCATTTTGATCATCTGTTTTTTTAGGCATAGGGGGCCTGAGCACGTGGCTCATGTGTCAGTTTTTTAGACTTAAAAGTTGTTTTTGAAGCTGGCGTCTGTTTTATATAGAAATGTTGAGGCCTAAAAACACCCTCAGAAGCCGGTGCCATCCGCGGGGGAGACATCCGCGGGTTAAATACTCTGAGAATCTCGCAGCATACCGGACTCCGCATGGGTCTCGGTAGAGGCCTGCAACTCAAAAGTAGAGGGTATCAGGGGCTGCGGAAGCACTTCACTGAGTACCGGCGAACCGGCGACTGGCTTTGGAGAAGCTTCGTCGTCAGTTTTGGACCTCGACGGCCTGTCTCTGTCTTTTTCTTTGCGTTTTTTGTGAACTCCAGTAGTTGGATTGCTATCCGACGACATTTCAGGGTAATTAAATCTGGATCCAAAATATTTTGAAGCAAAAATATACAGACGCTTAATAGTGCGTTGGTTAAATTTAGCACAAAACCAACTGGAAGGCACGTTATGATCTGGGCCTAGGCAAGGAATACAGTACAAATGAAAATCCTTATGAGGTATTTGCTTCCCACAAGTAATGTAATTATTAACTTTTACTGACACTGGTACGGAGCAAGAAAAAGTTTCCCCAATGGGGTACTTAGCTTTAATTGAAGACTTCGGTTCTGAAACTCGAATGCGAAAATTTCAGGAGTCGGCCGACCAGCACTTGCGAACTGCTTTGGGCATGGCGCGACAAGAAAGACTGAATAAAATGGTGTCAGCTGCAAGTTTTATACCCCTGACGACCTGACGTCATGGAAGAGGAGACAGCAACAGACGCAGGACCCAAGACTTTGATATTCAGGCCAACTGAGGGCAACCTGCCAGCAGATTACCCAGATGTAATGACTGCAACAGTGAAACACGAAGAACATCACAGAATCTGCATGAAAACTCCAGGCTATGGACTGAGCCTGTAATGGACAACTAACTGGGTCAGTAAAGGGAAAGTACTGTTGTGTACACTTACCATAAATGTAGTTGTTCAAGTGTATTCACTGTTGCAGTCATCACCTGTGGTTTATCCCTACTGTGGTAGCCCTCTGTCGGCCCGAATACCAGAGTCAATGTTTTTGTGCACTGTCTACCGTCACCTGTTGTCTGACGTCAGGTTTTAAGTGTTATAAAGCAAGGCAGCCAACATTATTACATAAGTTTTTCTTGCCCTAACCCATCAGAAGCACAAGGGAAAGGAGAGAAGTGGTCCTGGTGGCGAAAAGCCACCTTGGGAAGCTTATGTCCCCCTAGGGGAAGATGTTAAATGGGGTATGGAGGGAGGGAAACCAAGACTGCAACAGTGAATACACTCGAACATCTACATTTATGGTAAGTGTACACAACTGTACTATGTTCTTTGTGTTTCACTGTTGCAGTCATCACCTGTGGGAGAATTCCCAAAGCTGAGGAAAGGGGTGGAAGGATAGGTCGAGTCCTAGGTATGAGTCAGGAGGCCCTACAGAATTGCAGAGGCAAACCCTGCCCTAGACTTAGAAAAGAGAGGTAGGTGGTAATGCTTTGTAAAGTTATGGACAGAGGTCAAGTGGCTGCTTCCAAGATGTCCCTGGTGGGTACTCCTCTGAGGAAGGCAGTGGAAGTAGAGGTTGCCCTAGTGGAGTGGGTACAGATAGATTTAGGGATGGGTTTCCCATGTAGTCTGTAGCAAAAATGGATAGAGTGTGAAATCCATTTGGAAATGGTTTGTTTGGAGATGGGCTTCCCCTCTGCCCCTGGGGCAAAGCTTACAAATAGTTGGTCTGTTTTTCTGAATGGCTTAGTATGGCCCAGATACTATCCAAGTTGTCTGTGCACATCTAGTGAGTGTAGAATTCTTTTCCCCTTGTTTTGAGGTTTGGGAAAGAAGGTGGGAAGGTGTATGGCCTGGTTAAGGGTCACATCAGATACTACCTTGGGCATAAAGGAGGGGTTAGTCCTCAGGGAGACTGTCTGCATGGAAAATGATAAAGGGCTCGACAGCCATGAGAGCTTGATGTTCTAAGACCATTCTGGCTGAGGTGATAGCTAGTAGGAAGGCAGTCTTCCATGAGAGGTACTTTAATTCTGTAGAAGCGGCAGATTCGAAAGGAGGTAAGGTTAGTTTTTCCAACACATAATTCAAGTCCCAGGGTGGTGTGGGAGGCCTGATATTAGAAGCCCTTCTGAGGAATTGCTTAATCAAAGGATGAGAGAAGAGGGGTGGGTCTGAATCATAATGGGCAGAAATGGCTGAGGCATGAATTTTAAAAGAAGAGAAAGTGAGGCCACTATTAAGCAATTCTGCTAGGTAATCCAGGATGAGAGGGATGGAAGGTTGGGAGGTGCTGCCCCCTTTGAATTGTTTACAGGAGCAGAATCTTGTCCATTTTCCTGCACATGATTTTCTTGGACTGGGCCTTCTGGCCTCTGTGATGATGTCCAGGACCTGTTTGCTTAACAGGGACTCCTTGTTAGTATTTAGTGTATAACCATGCTGAAAGACAGTCTGTAGATCTGGGTGCAGTACCTTCCCCCTCTCCTTGGTCAAGAGGTCTGACATCAGGGGAAGCAGCTTTGGGGGCTGTAAGGTCAGGCTGCATAATAAGGGGTACCAATGCTGTCTGAGCCAATCTGGAGCAATGAGGATGGCCTTTGGTCTCTCCTCAAGCTAAACGCCAAAAAGTGTATAGTCATCCCCTTTGGCAAAAACAAAGTGCCCACAATTTACCACATAGGTGGTAATCCATTAAGTACAGAAGAAGTCATTAGGGACCTGGGGACCCAAGTTGATAGCAATCTCTCATTTGACAACCACATGGCCAAAGTGGTTAGAAAAACATTTTATATAGCCCACCTAATCATGAAGGGATTCACATCTAGATCAGGGGAGGTCATCGTGCCTCTTTACTCATCCCTCATCAGGCCCATAATTGAGTACAATGCCCCTTTTGGGATGTACCTTGCCAGACACCTGCAGCAACTGGAAAACCCCAGAAGTACCTCACCAAGAGGATCAAAGGTCTCAAACAGATGCCATATGCTGCCCGGTTAAAGAAACTCCAGCTCTACTCAGTGGCATACCGCCTGCTCAGAGGCGATCTGTGCCTGACGTATAAAGCCATGTCCAACCCAGAATTAATGGACATGCTGCACCTCAGAAAATCCAAATCCCATCGAGCTACGTGCTCGAGAGACTTGAACCTCAGCACTGAAATAAATAGGACATGCTGGAGGGACAGATTCATAACCCAGAGGCTCCCTTCACTCTGGAATAAAATCCCAGTCCAGGTTAGGCAGAGTCCCACATTGACTCTCTTCAAGAGGAATCTTGATGAGTGGATGGGAGATCGTAGGTTTACCCCGGCTATCACTTCTGTGTCACTGTTAGACAGAGGCACAGTATACTAACCTCAAAAAAAAGGCATAGCAAAATTAATTTAAAATGGGTGGCGAAAGCCAAACACACTCTGGCTAGGCTTATAAATGCCCTAGGGCAGATAGCCTAATATGAACCTATGAACCTCTCTTATTTTGATCAGAACCTTGGGAATAACAGGCAGAGGAGGGTACGCATACACAAATAGGGAGTTCCAGGGGAAGGTCAAGGCATTCACCTTCATTCACTTTCCATGCTAGGAGGTGATACTCCCTGGTACAGAACTTTTGCAGCTGGTGGTTGGGGAGTTCCAGGGGAAGGTCAAGACATCCACCTTCCATGCTAGGAGGTGATATTCCTTGGTACAGAACGTTTGCAGCTGGTGGTTGAGGTGCGAAGCAAAGAAATCCACTTCTGAAGTCCCCAGTCCTGAGTGATTTGCAGAAAGATTTCTCTATGGAGCTGCCCTTCGTGGGGGTCCAATACGTTTCTGCTTAGCTGGTCTGTCAGTGTGTTGTTGACCCCCGGTAGGTATAGGACAATTGGGTGTAGCCCCAAGGAGGTGGCTTTAAGCCAGAGACTCATGGCTAACCTGCACAGGGGGTATGAATTGAGTGCCCCCCTGCTTGTTGATGTACCACATCACTGTGATGTTGCCTGTTTTTACAAGGAGGACCCCTGGCCTGAGATGGGGTTGGAAGGAAGTCAGAGCCTTTTGCACTGCCATCATTTCTTTCTGACTGATGTTCAAGTGAAGTTGGTGGGTATTCTAAATGCCTTGGGTGCACCTGCCTGCTAGGTGAGCTCCCCAAGCAATGTCCGAGGCGTCGGTGGTGATGGTCTGGCCAGAAGGGCAGAGGATGAAGGAAGACCCTTGTTCATGGCACAGGCCTCTGCCCACCAGTAAAATGTGTCCCTTATACATGGGATCAGAGGGAGTGTGGTCTCTATGGACTGTGAGTGCTGACACCAAAGGTTCTTTAAGTACAACTGAAGGTTTCTCATGTGAAGCCTGGCGAGAGGGATAAGAAGGATGCAAGATGACATGTATCCCAGGGCTTGCAGGAACTTCCTCACAGTGGGGTGACTTCTGGAAGCCAGCTGGGTGAAGTAGAGAGGCAGGACACTCTGCTTTTCTGGGGATAGGGAGGCCATTTGGGATGCTGTGTCTAGCACAGCTCCCCGGAAAATAATTTTTCTGTTAGGGTTTAGTTTTGATTTTTTTCTCGTTGATGGTGAACCCTAGGGAAGTTAGGTGTGATTTGACAAAGAGAATGTCCTGGAGCAACTTTTCTTTGCACTCTGCCTGAATGAGGCAGTCAACCAGGTAAGGGTAAATCTGTATATTTCTCTGTCTGCAGAATGCTATAGCCAGGGCCAAGCATTTGGTGAATGCTCTGGTAGCAGTAGATAAGCCAAAGGCAGCTCAGAGAACTGAAAGTGTTGATAGCCTGCTCTGAAGCGCAGGAATTTTCTGCACGATTCCCTGATGGGGATGTGGAGTTAGGCATCTTTTAGGTCTAATGTCACTACCCAGGCATTTTTTGTTAGTATAGGCAGGAGCTGCTGCAATGTTAGCATTTTGAATCTGGGGACCATCAATGAGGTGTTCAGTCTGGATAAATCCAGGATGGGGCACCAAGTGCTCTCTTTTTCTAGGAACAAGGAATAGTCTGGAGTAGAAACCTTTTCCTGTTTGATCTGGAGGGACAGATTCTACTGCCCCCTGGGATATTAGAGTTTGGACCGGTTTCAATGCCTCTGCCCACTGATTTGGGGGAAGGTCTGGGTACCCTCTTGGAATTGGGAGTTCGCTGAAAGAGAATCTGTATCTCTGAGAAATGTTTTTTAAGACCCATTGGTCCTTTTTTTATAGAAACCCAATAGTCTTTAAAGAGCCTTCCTCCTAGTTTTTGATGAGTGAAGGGAGTGCAGAGGGGGGAGGGAGAGTCATTGTGAGTGCTTGCCATAGACGCTTGGCTTAGAACTCCCTGCCTTAGAGATGGAAGTGGTCCATTGTTTGCTTGTTTACTGGTCCTGGGATTGGGGCCTGGATGGCCTGTCCCTGTGGGGTTTACCTTGGCCCTGTCTGCTAGGTGCAGGGAAGCCCCAGTGCTTAGAGGGAAAGTTCCTGCTGAATTGGGGAGGTTGAACTTGAAAGAAATCTTTTACTGTTTGCATAGATTTTGCTTTGTCTTCCATCTTTTTAAGCACCACTTCTGCTTGCTTTTTCCACAAACAGGCACTCTTTTATCTAGGGGTGCATCAATAAGTTTAGACTTGACATGATCAGGGAGAGGTTATTCCTTCAGCCATGCATGTCTCCTAATAACAGATCCTGTCACTGCTGCCCTGCTAGAGGCTTCTAGAGCATTATATCCACACTGTAATGAGTGTTTGGCCACTTGACAAGCTGAGTGTAGTAACTCTGCCAGGTCTTTTGAGTTGGCACAGTCAGGAGAGGTAGCAATCTTCTGTTCTAATTGCAAGTGTGTTGTTGATATTTTAACATATGGAACTGACAATAGAGTGCTCTGATAGCCAAGGTTGCAGAGGTGTATACATTCTTACCCCATATGTCCAGAGCACTCGAGTCTTTGTCAGAAGGAAGAGGATTCTTGGCGGAACTAGTCTTAGCTGCTTTGGGTCCCTGTGCAATGACCTCAGGGCCTGCAGCAGGATTCCTGTACAGGTATTTGTGAGAATCCGGTACTCTGTAGTACCTGTCAGGTTTACTTGGAGCAGGAGGCAGGGCATCAGGGGCTAAGCTGGATTCATGGAAAACATCATCCACCACTTCCAAAATTAGTGGGATGGCAAGGGATCTGTGCTGGGGCAGGTCCAGAAACTCTCTAAGTCTTTTCTTAGACTGTGGGAAGTCTTGAGATTACAACTGAAAATGTTCCCTGAGGGAGTGAAATGTTTCCCCAAATGAAAGGTCCTCTGGAGGGGAAGCAGAAGGGAAGGATTCCTCTGCATCTGAATCCTCATAAACAGTTAAGGAATGTTGTTCCTCTTCAAAAGCAGAATAATCAGATTCCTCAGACTCTTGATCTGTCATAATTTCTTGAGAAGGATGCCTTTTCCTTTTAGGAGTGGAGGCCTGAGTACCTTGGATAAGGGAGATGAGATCCTCCACCATTTTAAGCATTTGAGCTTGGGGTGGGGGAGCAGTAGCAAGATGGTGGCCAGAAGCAGATTTCCTAGGAATGGCCTGGCTTCTAGGCTGAAGAGAGATGTCTTTTTTTGTCTAGATTTGGTAGTGCGAATGGCCTCATTGGAAGTAGGTGCCTGCATCATGGCTCCGGACCCAACAGAGGCAGCAGCAGTCAAAGGCTCGGAAGACGAAGTAGATTTCTGCAGCATACCAGACTCCGAAAGGGTCTAGGCAGAAGCCTGCATAGAAAGTGAGTCAGGCATCAGGGGCTGCGAAAGTGCCTCACTGAATTCTGGAGAACTGACGACTTGCTTAGCGGTAGCGTCGTCGGAAGGCTTAGCCTTGTGTGGCCTGTCTCTATCTTTATCTCTACGTTTTTTCGGAATGTCCACAGACTGCTGGATGATGGATGCCATATCGGAATTCGAGGAAGGAACATGAAAATAACTGTCTTCAAAAAGAGCACTACGGCAAAGGTTCTCTCATTAAAGAGGGCACAGAACTGGCAACAAGGGAAATCGTGGTCTGGGCCTAAACAAGTGATGCAGTAAGAATGATACTCTCGGTCTGGGATCTGCTTTCCACACACGAGACAATTGTTAACTTTTTTGGACATCGGTTAGTGCAAGAAAAAAGTGTTCCCAATGGGGTACTTAGCTTTAGACGTTTTCTACTGAAATTCAACTTCTGGTAGCAACCGATCGGCACTCGTGTGAACTGTTTCTGCTACGGGCTCCACAGCAAGAAAGACTGGTGTAATGATGTTGGTTGCCTTGCTTTATAGCACTGACGACCTGACGTCAGACTACAGGTGACGGCAGCCAGCACACAAAAATATTGACTTTGGTATTTGGGCCAAATGAGGGCTACCACAGCAGGGATAACCCACAGGTGATGACTGCAACAGTGAAACACGAAGAACATCATCAAAATGACTGCTGTTCTCACTTAAGGACATGGTTGCTCCCACAGCACAGATCCCTGCTAATGATGTACATAAGAACAAAATAAAGTATGGATTGAAATAAATGTAATTGCACTCTATGCCACAGTATGTCTAAGAGATATTTGGAGGGGTTGGGATACTGTAACAACAAGCAAAGTGATAGGTACGCAACCCCTTACCATAAAACATGTTGGGAATATCAGTCAGCAGTTGCAGGACAGGGAGCAGGGGGTAAAACAAGTGAAACCTGGTAGATAAGAAGAAAAGATTAGACAGGTAAAATATACTGAAGATATTGCAAAGGGCAAGTTATTTATAACTCAATTTCTACAGCTCAGCACCTAATTTAAGAGTCATTTTATTTATGCACATGCTAAGAGAAGTTCTTCAGGAACATATGTTGTAATCACAAAACTGTTTACTGCCACTTTATTTTCAGGTTGAAAAACCCACTAGCAACATTAAAACAATTAACTAACTACCAATGCAGAATGCTAGCTACCCTGTAAGTGGACTGTTGCAGTGTTGTAAGAAAGAAAGGCAATTACTTACAGATCTTAAGTTGTATTTTGTATCTGTTCCTCAATGTCTCAGTTCTGAGCAATGCCATTTTTTTTAATAATTCTCTCTGTAGTTAAGTACAGTTGTGTACACTTACCATAAATGTAGATGTTACCGAGTGTATTCACTGTTACAGTCATCACCTGTGGGAGGATTCCCAAAGCTGAAGAGAAGAGTGGTAGGCTTAGTTAGAGACCTAGGAATGGGTCAGCATGCCCTGTAGAACTGCAGAGGCAAACCCTGCCCTAGCCTTAGACAAAAGAGGTAGGTGGTAATGCTTGGTAAAGGTATGGAGAGAAGACCCTCATTCCCACCCACCCCCTACCTCATTTCCTTTATACCTAACCTTACCACTCCCACACCCAACCCCATCCCTCAAGCAATCACACAAACAACCACCACCCCTCCCCCTCCTTTGCTCTCATATTACATAATCCACATATAGTACCTCCTCACTCACAAAGTTTGCTACAATCCATCCTACGTACATACTATCAGGACCCCTACACATTCCACAGGGTTATCGCTATTCAGTCCTACCGTATCTAACAAACAAAACATGTACTCCCATCAAATAATTCTAACACTAGCACTCACCATCTAACCTCAACCTACTTGAACAACATTACAATCCCCAAAATAAGTAACCTCACCTTAACCTCACTGAACAATACAATCTCCAACATAAGTAACCCCACCTCAACCTCACTTCCAATATTCATTAACTACCCCTTACTCATCTCACCCTCACTCTTTAACCACACCACCTATGACCTACACCCCATACAAACTCCTATATTATCAAAGTAAATCCAAGGAATCCCTACAATGTGACTTAGCCTTCTCCAAATACCTACAAACCATTATAAACACTGCCTCTCACTTGTTATGCAGTGGGGATATCAACCCAAGTCCTACAAATCACCAGAATCAGCGTAGAATCAATACTAGCCTACTTAAGAGAAAATCAGATATTCTAATAATAAATCATAACATAAGAAGCACCCTTAACAAAACCACTGAGCTCCATGCAACTATAGCATTATACTTACCGGACATCATCTTCCTCACAGAAACATGGCTTAAACCACACATTAAAAACGAAGAAGTACTTCCCCCTGGTTATAGCATACTACGAAAAGACCGTACAGCTAATAGAGGAGGTGGAGTCGCTCTCCTATATCAGAACATCAATGTTAAACTGTATAACATAGAAATCCCTGTATTTAACAATGCAGGGATCCTACTTGCTAAGGTAAGACTAAATGCACAAAAACAGCTAAATATCTTAAGAGCATATATCCCTCCAGGAGATAACATCAAAACCCTAGAATCTCTTCTCCAGTGGGCATCAGAAACCCACCCCCATGAACCCATTATACTAGGTGTCTTTAATGTTGATTGGACTTCACTTAAATCACCCCACCTCTCAAATCATACTAACCTTTATGGACTCTCACAGCTTATACAAATCCCTACTAGGGTAGACAAAACCTCAAAAAAAGAATCAATACTAGACTGAATTTTCACCAATCGTCCATCTTTCACCCATAATTTTGGTACACTACCTGACACATTAAGTGACCATCTCCCAAACTTCATCGGAGACCAAACTAAACTCACTAGAACCAGCTCTCTTAAACACATTATTTCCTTTAGATGAAGCATTTGAGTATTTCAGTACTATCTTCTTAGGCCTTCTCAACTAACTTGCTCTACCAAGAGAGATCTGCACTAAAACCAATCTATACCCCATGGCATACTAAGAGCACTACGCAACTTGTGAAATAAAGGGACAAAGCATGGGACACCTGGCGCAAAAACAAAACTACTCCTAATAGGCAAACATTCTTAAAACTGAGAAACACTGTAAATAAACAAATCAGACTAGACAAAAATACTACAGTGAAATTCAAACTAAGCATAATACCAACCCATAAAAGTTTTGGGCCACTACAAACAGTATTCTCTAACCAGGTAAATTACCAACTCCTCATCCAAACAAACACCACCTCTATAAACACAGCCACTCAATTCAATGAGTTCTTTACCAACTCTATATTAAAGCTGTCAATAGACCCACACTCCTCAAACCCCACTATACTATGTAACCTATCAAATAATGCTAACCCTTCAACCTGTACCAACTTACACCATCTATAGACATCTAACCAGACTTAAACCCACCACTTTAGCAGTAGACAAACTACCTGCCAAATTCCTACAAATAGCCGCCAAAGCCATTTCCTACCCAGTCTCTATAATCATTAACAGATTAATCTCAGAACAAAAGGTGCCACTTCTCTGGAAAATCTCCTACATTATACCAATACACAAAGGGGGCAACTCCACTGACTTAAACTACTACCGCCCTATAGCTATACTTTCCCCACTGGCTAAAATAATGGAAAAATATCCATTCCCAGGTCCCAACACATCTCCTCTCCAACAATCTTCTTGCCGAAACTCAACATAGATTCCGCCCCAAGCATAGCATTACCACTGCACTCATCAATTTTACTAACCCAGTAAATATACAATGCAACAACGGCCAACTAGTGTCTGCAGTTTTCCTTGACTTATCAAAAGCATTTGATAAAGTCTCCCATACAAAACTAATAACATCACTCTCAGAATTAAAACTAACTACACCCACTCTATTATGTTTTCAAGACTCTCTCTCCCAATGCCAACAAGATGTTCAGTGGAAAAACTCCCTTTACCCCTACTTCCTGTAAAGCTACAAGTACCCAAAGGATCAATCCTAGGACCCCTACTTTTCACTAAATTTACAAATTCTTCATAAAGCCACCCCTCTAGCAAACCTGGTTCAATATGCTGATAACCACCTTAATCTGCTCTGCACCCACCCTCCAAAAACTTCAAATCAAGACAAAAGAAGCCTTTACATTTATCGAAACTTGGCTTACAAACTCCCAGCTAATACTAAATCCTAAAAAGACCCGACTGATGCTCTTTCATCCTTCCAAAGCAGCAGCACCTGCTCCCCATTCTCTATTTCTGCATCAGATAATAGTCCTATCTCTCCTGTCACACAAACCAAATTATTAGGGATAAATATTGACAATAATATGAAATTTGACACACAGCTCATACAATAACCAAAATAAACAAAAAACTAGGTACTCTTTACAGATGCAAAAACTTCCTAATCAGCAACAGTAAAGTTACCCCAGCTCGTACCCATCTTCTCTCTACCTTAATGTATGCTTCTCCTGTCCTAATTAATCTAAACAAGAATGATTTAAACAAGCTATCAGTATGCTACAACAAAATACCAAAATTTGCCACAAACTCCTCCTACCGCACCCGCCACTGTCAGGCCCTAAAACAGCTTTCCTGGCTGGAACTCCCTAACACCTTATTTCTAAACCAACTTCTTCTAGCTCATCAAATACTGTACCAACTTGACAAAACTCCAGCCTTACAAGACCGGATCTCCCTCTACTCTAATAAAGGGAAACTTAGAGCCACTAACAAGGCACTAATAGCAATCTCCAAAAGTCATTACAGCTCTGGTGACTCCCTGTATTCTAGCAACATTGCCAAAACCTGGACCTCCCTACCACTACAAATCAGGTTACAGCCTAACAAAACCATCTTCAAAAAACAGCTTAATTCCAACCTAAACTCCTGGACATGCAACTGCATAGCAAATGGCTGACATATTCTAACTCATTTCCCCTACCCACTATCCAACCTCCTCTTTAAAACTCCCTGAGATGCACTATGTATTATCAAACGTTACTTACCAACTCACTGCAGCCTACTCCCCTTTGTCCCATCTATACCCATTAACTTTCCCATAGGCCAAGTTGAAAAGCTTTCCCTTAAAATGTCAATGCACCGCATATGAACTTGTCTATATTCTCTTCCTTTTTTAGTTTTCATTTCTTGTCTCATCTTCAAGATTATCTCTACTAAACATACTGTATGAATAACCACGATATGTTACTACCTGCTACACTTTTTAATTGTATGTCTAAATCTCTGTGCTTATGTAAATATCTTATGCAATCATATGTTATCTGCTATATTTGTTCCACTTCATATCATCGAATTTCAAATAGAGACCAAATCGTCGAAAACTCATATCATCGAATCTCAAATCATTGAAAACTATAAAGCAACTAGAAATAACATTCCACAAAGTTTTTACTACGTTTATGCAGGGGGGCAAGCCACCCTGCACCCCCCATGTGGGGGACTCGGCCCACCACACCCCCCCATAAATAAATATACCAACTCCAAGGTCGCACTACAGTGGGGGAAAAAGGTAATTTCCTAACCCCACTGTAGTGCAACCTTGGAGTTGGTATATTTAATATCAGTGAGGTGTGGGGGGGCTTGCCCCCCTGCATAAATGTCATAAACAGTGTCTGGGATGTTATTTCTAGTTGCTTTATAGTTTTCAATGATTTGAGATTCGATGATATGAGTTTTCAACGATTTGGTCTCGATGATTTGAAATTCGATGAAATGATAATTCGATGATATGAAGTGGAACCATATATACACATATATATCTAGGACATTTGCTGGAATGAGCAAATGCCTGAAACCCAAACGGCCGGGCATACTTATGCGAAAGTGCTTTTCAAAGAAGAAGCACTTTCGAGTAAGTATGCCCGTTGCCAAGGCCGTACTATGGTGCGGATAAAGGAAAATTCCCTTTTCCCCACTGCAGTGTGGTCTTGGAGGGAGAATATTAAAATCAGGGGGTGTGGGGGGCACAGCCCCCACATGATAAAAGCGCTTTTGTTAAAAGTGTGTTCAGTTATGGATTTGGACGTTTGCTCGAATTTTACTTAGGACGAGTTTAAATTCGCTACTTCTACTACCATTAGCTGATCTAATTAATATACAGTGATTAGCTAGATATATGTAGACTGAAAATCTTCCACAAAGAGAAGAATTTTAAAAATGCCTACATATAGAGGTACATGCCCTGAACATAAGACTTGGCAGGCACATCATTTAAAAAGTAGCCTGGAGTATACAACTATTATGAGTAACTTTTTTATGACTATTGAGGCTGAATTACTGAGCAGCATGAACGAGTTAAGTGTGAAGCTAGAAACACTCTTGTCTAAAGTGCAGTACAAGAAGATCTTTGATAAAATGATGGATCAAGTAAAAATTTTTCAACAGCATTTGATTGCTACAAAGAGAAGGAAATTACAGAGTGATAAGCAAAATTTTGAACAGGGGAATGTGTTCACTTGACCAGTAAATGCACGAAGCACTAATAAAGTGTTTGTGAAACTTATATCATCATCTTCTACTCCTGCACTGTCGCCATGAGGTGATGAAACTGATGTAACAGCACTTGAACGAGTGAGCACTGATTTCCTAGTGCTTGCAATAGTGGTCAATTTATCTATGCCTCAGCACAGCAAAGGAAACTTAAGACAAGGAGGAAAGGGAAAAATGTACCAAGGCCCAAGGACAAGGAGCTGCTCACAAAATTAACCAAGGTACCTAGTAATAATATAGTGCATATTATTTCCTCTTACTCGATTGACACTGAATAAGAGGTTAACTTTTACTACTGCTGAGAATGGGCATACTTCAGAGTGTTTAACAGATTTCAGACTGTATGCAAGGAACGTAAAATCTCAAAGTCATTTTCTCTACACATGAATTAACTCTATCAGGGTCCTACAGGAAACCTACTACATCTGATATTGTCATTTTAATTTGTTCCTCAAAGAATGGGTTCAGATCTGATCCTTGGATCTGACTTGGCCACTTTCGAAAGATTCTAGGGGATTCAACCCTTGAGCTCCTCCCTTACCTACAATGCCCCTGACTACTATAGTTCCCCAGATCTTGTTTGCCACTCTTCAAGATTGTCAGGACTCCGATTGCTTGAGCTCCTTCTGGGGTTTGTGAAGTAATTTCCTGTTAATAACATCGTTGGTATTTAACACTTTTCTTCCCTCGTCTTCCTTTTTCCTCCCTATTAAAGACTTTTCTTAAACTTGTTTGTGCTTTCCAGCATGGCTGATAAGCCGAATGGATTTAATAATGCACTTCCTGTGGGCATAAGATACCCAATTCTGATGCCCACAGGGAGTGTGTTTATTGTTTAGGCCGAGCATATTAGACACCTCTTGTTCCATTTGTGCGGCCTTTAATGCAAGAGTGATGAGCAACAGGAGGAATAAGCTTATTCTGAAATGCCTTCTTCCTGCTTCAGCTTCATCTCCAAGCATTTCTTCAAAGGCTCAAACCCCCTCTCAAAAACTGAAGGATCCTAAGGAGCACCATAAACTCTCACCTGCCCAGTCGCCTCAGTCTACACCTGCTTTAGAACCACCAATGAAGGTTTCTAAGACCTCGGATCCGAAGCTTTCGGATCAGACACCCATCTACTGTTTCATCTCCTTGGCCTTGTGCTCCCAGTTTTCTCCGGAGCCGGTATCCCTGAGATTAATATCCCCCTTTTTACAAGAGGCTCCCAATAAGTCATCAAGGCCACCTTCCACATCTTCTTCCATTAGGTCTTCCCATAGTCTGAGTCGGAGGTAGACAGGATAAGGAAATTGGACAGAATACAGATCCAGATAGGGGTCTTGCCAGCTCCTTCTCACATCAGCTCTGAGCCACCAACCTTCTTTCCAACCTGTACTTGCTCAGATCCGACAAGCCATTTCAAAGTCTTTGGATACGAGAGCCCTGAGAGTTGAACAGTCGAATCCGAAGGTTATTTCATCTTCAACTTCGGCAACTTCCCTGATCCAATCCGCTCTGAGCACAACGGCTCTCGGAGCTGAAGCACAAGCATCACATCCAAAAGGTTAACTTTGACTCTGAAGTGTTTGGAGTCATCGCTTCCTCTTGGAACTTTGCCGCTGGATAGCCAGGATCAGACTCCTCCCTCGGAGAAGAAGGTTAGAAGGGGCTTGGGGGCTGTCTGCTCCAGGAGCCTCGGCTCCAAAGGGATTATCCTCAGCTTCTCCAGGTCCCTCTGCATTTGAGGTGCCGGAGAGGGCATCCTCTCAACCCAGAGTAGTTTGGACTCCCCTTCTCCAGATCCATGTCCTAATTCCCTTTTTGGATCCTGTGTCAGACTTGTCTCATCCTACACCTCAGGGACAGCTAACCCAGATGAGCTTCCAAGCAGTCCCCATCAGGTTACTCCCAGTCTCTTAAGATACCTCCCCGGAACATCCCACTAAGGAGGTTCCCCAGAAGAGGGAATGCAAGAAGAGGCATTTGGATCCCCCACAAGAATCTTTTACAGAAGACACTGATTTTGATGAAGGGAGAGGGTCCCCTAGATCTTCACCTGAAGATGTCTCGTTTGGAGACATCTTAGAGATTCTTCACCGAAAAAGTGGTTGGTCTTCCCAAACCCCTTCCCAGGAGGAATCAGTGCTCTTTGAAGCCTTCGTGTCTGGCCTATCTATGTCTTGGGTTACCACCCCTGCAGATGAGCTTATACATTGTGTCCCACACGGCATGGAAGGAACTGGACTCCATAGAACATATCCCCAAATGCCCAGATAAAATTTTAAGTGCTCCTGCAGATAGACACTATAGATTCTGTTTCTCCTTCAGAATGACGACTGGATGTACTCAAACGATTTTCAAGATGTGTACTATCACATCAAAATGAACAGGTGCTCTCGAAGGCATCTACGCTTCTGGCTGGGGGACAGCCATTATCAGTTCAGAGCCCTGCCCTTTGTCTCATCATAGCCCACAGGGTGTTCACCAAATGCATGGTAGGGGTAGCAGTTCACCTGAGACTGCTTGGATTCAGAGTGTTCATCATAATCCCTTAAAACATCTGGTAAAATTGTCTCAGGCTTGCAGAAAGTCTCTTCTTTGTTGGATTTATTCTGAGGAGATTGATCAAGTTTGTCCATTTATCCTTCCTACACTCACTGCCATGTTGACTACGAACATCTCCCAGTTAGGGTTGGGGAGGCATTACTTGGGATGGACTGTTCAAGGCACTTTGTCCCCACAAGAGACCAATTTGCATATGACAGCTGTACTAATGGCATTACAGGGTTTTCAGAGTTTCTCCCTCTAGGGACTATTGCAATACAAACAGACATGTCAGTAGTCTAGTACAGCAACACACAGAGGGGAACCAGATTCTACCACCTTTGTTCAGAAGCAATGAGAGTGTGGCAATGGGCAATTTCATCCAACCACTTTCAGCAAGACCATCCTCATGCCTCACGAGTGGTCTCTCAATCAACTGGTGGCGAACAAGACCTTCCTCACATGGGTTCAACCTTGCTGCATGACCCATTTGCATCCCCCATAAACAACAAATGCAGCAGGTTCTTTGCCCTTATTCCACTTTAGGAACAGTCACCAAGAGATGCTCTAGTCCATGTTTGGCCCTCTGATCTCTTTATGCTTATCCTCCCCTGCCTCTCATCCCTAAGTTTCCTTAGAAAGCACTTCAGTTGAAGAGCACAGTAATCCTCATTGCTTCTTTCTGGCCTCAACAGGTTTTGTTCCTCTTCCTTTGGTCTCACCTAGTACGTCCTCCTTGGATGCTGGACGCCAGTCCAGACCTCCTATCTCACCCATCGGTGCAGATTCACCCCCACAACGCAGCCCTCAAAGTTGACCTCAAAGTTTCTTCAATTCTGATGATGGCTAGACATTCCAGCCTTTCGTTCCCAGTTTGGAGAAATCCTAATCTCTGCTCATAAACCTTCAACTAGGAGACTTTACAAAACTAAATGGAAAAGGTTTTCCTTTTGGGCTCATCAGAGAAAGTTAGATTCCTTTACCATCTCACTTTCAGCTGTTCTAGCTTTTCTTGTCTCTATTTTTCAAGGCAGGGCAACTTTTTCCACTATTAAAGGTCAGTTATCCATGCTTCCCCTTCAGCATCATCTAAGTTAAACATCATTTTCAAGTGGTACCAGCTATTCCACTAAGGCTCAATTAGCTAGATTTCCTCTGTTCACATGGAACAGGATCATACTCCCACAGCTTCCTTTAGATTCCTCAAAGCCTTTCTTTGAGGTACTTTCTTACTCCAGCCTCTACTTAAAGATCCAGTCCCTCCAAGGGATATTAATATTCTTTTACAAGCCCTGACCAGTCCCTCCCTTTGAATCTGCTGCAAAAGTGGATCTTAATATCCTGTAGACCATATTCCTGATGGCTGTCATTTCTGATAAGAAAATTTCAGAACTATATGCATTAGCCTCAAAGCCTCCAAACGTAATTTTTCACAAGGACAGTGCTTCTCTTAAAACCAGTCCTTTTCCCCCAAGGGAAGTTTTCTTCCCAGGTTTCTCAAACAAGGGTCAACAGACCTTACATTTACTTGATGTTCGTCAGTTACGTTTTTATCTACACCACACTAATTCTTCAGAAAGTGTGACCAATTGTTTGTGTCCTTCTCCAATGTTAAATTAAGCAAAGCTGTGTCCAAAGTTGCTCTCACTAGATGGTTATCGTGATGTACTTCTTTTGTTCACCAGGAAAAAGGAATTCCTCTTCTTTCCATTCCAAAAGCACAATCTACCAGGTCCACGGCTTCCATCTACAGCCTTTTTCACCACAGTTCCAACTGATGTATGTGCTTGCAGCTACATGGTCCAAGGTTCATACCTTCATCCTTCATTACAAATTCGATTTGCGGTCTAAATCTTGGGCCTCTTTTGGTTCAGCTGTGCTCCAGAATATCCCTCCATGAGACTTCCCAGGTAAAAAAAGTAGCTGAGGACGCTGTCCTATCCATTAAAGGATGGACTGAAAAAGAAAACAGATATGAAAGTTTTGTACTTGGCATAATGACAGCTCTGTGTTGTCTGTCTTTTCCTCAACTTCTCTTCCACCTTACTTTATTTTGGTAACAATATAGTACAGTAATTAGTTCCATTTTCAGATCAACTTATCTGACATAGTTCTAGCTCCTGATGGTAGTCTTTTCTACTGCTTTTGCCTCATACAGGTTACCATGATTAGACTCATTCACTCCTTTAATGAAGCTTATAAATATAGCTTGAAATATATATATATATATATATATATATATATACATATACATAAATACATATGTAAACACTTTATAACTGAAATTATCTTCTCCTTCGTCTAGCAAACTCAATCTTAGGTAGAAAAAGAAAAATGATCTGGTTCCACACAGCAGTGAAAATCAATATGTCCTTTATTGTAGTAAGGTAAGCGCTTTCCCGAAATAACATCCACGGAATAACATCCACTTCATCAGACCAACAAAGATAGAATAATAGTTACATTTTTAAGCACTAAAACATTCAATCAAAAATCAGATAAAATGTGCATCATAGCTAAAAGCCATGTGATAAAATACATCTGTAGAATATATAGATCTTTAAAAAAATTGAATAAAAACAGACTAAATTAACAACATGGACTTAAAAATGGTAGTGAATACAATAGTAAAAAATAATAAAAGCTGGACTATTGAAATATATATGATAAAATATTAAAAGAGAAATCAATGCTTTAATGGCTATGCTTTAATGAAGGGTTTCAGGGAAACTCTGTTTAAACCAGGAGGTTTATCAGCTTGAAACCGCAAAATCCATTTCTGTTCTATTATTTATGTCACCTCCTCTCTTGGTACTATGCAGAATCTCTAGTACCATAAAGCTAAATTTATGTTCTTTACCCTCTTTAGCTACATGTAGTGATAAGATATTCCTAAGGTGTTCAAGTATTCTATCCTTAAACACCTTGTTTGTTTTCCCTATGTAAAATGAGAAGCAGGTAGTACAACGGCAAAAATAGACAACATTTTTTGTTCAACAATCTGCATAAAAAGCAGTATCTATCTTAAAACCCAAAGTGGGATGTGTGAAATGATTACCAATGTGTATACGTGTACAGGCCATACAATTCCTACACATACATGTACCAAGTCTATAAGGTGCTATAGTTGATTTAGTATTAAATGATCGATAACAGAGCTGACTCTTAAGTTATCTATTATTTTTAAAAGCAAAATCTGGCTGTGTGTCAATGACCCTATTCAACTCATGTATAGTAGACATAACATCCCAGTTCTTTTTAATAATATCACATGCTACATGCACATTGCTGGCAAAAGTCAATGGCATCCTTAGTTTATTCCTAGAGGTATCAGTGGAAGCGTCACTTGACAAAGTATTGTCAGTATTATCCCTGTTGTTAACACTAGTGGGGAGGGGGGAAAAGTATGGCTGGCACTTACCTGAGCTATGCCGCCATCCTTCTGCTATTTGAGAATCAACAAGTTTACTGCTATAGCCTCTCTCTAAAAATTCTTGTTTAAGTGTTTGTAATGCAACAATGAGACTATCATCATCATTAAAAAAGTCTCATAGTTCGAAATATTTGTCAACACATTAAATTTCGTATGATTTGGATGCATACTGCCATAGTGTAGAACATTATTCTAACAGTTTTCTTATACAAAGTAGTAGACACAGTGGATGAATTATTTTTAGTAACTTTAACACCCAAAAACTCTACTTCTTTATCAGAATATTCATAGGTAAAACTCAAGAAAGTATTTAACTGATTTAAGTATAAAAGAAACTCTTGTAGCCGCTGCTCTGAGCCATGCCACAACAAAAAATATATCATCCACAAAATGTTTATACCATTTGATGTTAACATGGTATTCATTATTTGAAAGTACATGTTTATCTTCCCAATTAGCTAGGGATAGGTTGGCGTAGCTATTAGCACAAGCTGTGCAGCTGTTAGACCTAAAATAAGCATGGCTTCCAGTGTGAGCTTGAATTCCACAGAGCAGGTGTCTGTGCTATCAGGCTCCACCCGTGGACATTTTTTATTGAAAGAACCCCTGCCTATAAGAGGCAGATCGAGGAATCACCTGCAAAATCAACGTACACGACGACTACACAGCCAGGAGGATGAAATAAGGTCAGGAAAGAGATACAAACAAGCTTAGTTCACAATATCTCTACTTTAACTGACTCACGATTATCTGTGTTAAACAGAGGTTTAACCTTTGTTCTGGCTCAAAGAATGGACAAAACAGAGGTAATTAAAGACCTACACCATTTTGGCAGAACTCTTACACTTAAAGCTATGTTTGGTAACTCTAATAATGCTGTTTGTATATTTAGAAAGCCCAGCACTTACATACCACCTAGTAATTCTACTATAGATCTGTTTATTGACCTTTGTGAAAAACAACTTAGAGAGAAGTCTCTAGATAAGCAAACTAATAATTTTAGTAATTTATCAGCTGCAGAGATACAAGCTCTAGTTGAATTGAAAGAACTAAATAGTATAGAAATACGTCCAGCTGATAAAGGAGGTGGTGGTGTTATCGACAAGGACAAATATATAGAATCTATGTTACGTCATCTCAGTGACGTTGATACATATGCCATCTTACCTATGCATATACTTAGTAGTGTCATAGAAAAAGTACAGTTTTTGATCTTTGATTTATTAATAACAGGCATGATATCTGAGCAACTGTTTGAGTATTTCAAGGTAGAACATCCAACAGTCCCTTTGATATATGGTCGACCCAAAATACATAAGAATCCTTTAACTCCACCTATGCACCCTATAGTTTCAGGCCAAGGTTGGGTAACTGAGCCACTTTCTATCTTTGTAGAAAAGACTTTGCATGCTGCCTTGGCTAATTGTAGCACTGTTTTCAAGGATACGAAGAGTTTTTTAAATGAAAAGAAAATGGACTGAGTACTGAGTTCACTCTGACAACGACACAGAGCACCAAAATTGTAGAATAAAGAAGTTGCAGAGTTCCACGACAGATTTACCTGTTTGTTTAATAAAAGGTAAATCTGTCGTGTAACTCTGCAACTTCTTTAGTCTACAGTTTTTTAAATCAGCTATCTAAACAAAATGAAATTATCTTAGGACAATGTTTATTTGTAACTCTGAATATTGAATCATTGTTCACTGTTATACCCAATGAATGGGGAATTGAAAATGTCAGAGAATTACTGTGTGAGAGAAACACCCCTGATACTAAGGTGACACTTATTTGCACACGTTTGGAAATCATCCTAGAAAACAATGTGTTTATTTTTAATGATGTTTATTATGCAGAAAAAGTTGGCGTAGCTATGGGCACAGGTTGTGCCAATAGCTACGTCAACCTATCCCTAGCTAATTGGGAAGCCAAACATGTACTTTCGAATAATGAATATCAGGTTAACATCAAATGGTATAAAAGTTTTGTGGATATTGTTTTGTTGTGGCATGGCTCAGAGCAGTGGCTACAAGAGTTTCGTTTATACTTAAATCAGTTAAATACTTTCTTTTACATATGAATATTCTGATAAAGAAGTAGAGTTTTTGGAGGTTAAAGTTACTAAAAATAATTTATCCACTGTGTCTACTACTGTTAGAAAGAATAATGTTCTACACTATGACAGTATGCATCTGAATCATACGAAATTTAATGTGTTGAAAGGACAGATATTTAGAAGTATGAGACTCTTTAATGATGATGATAGTCTCATTGTTGCATTACAAACAAACAAGAATTTTTAGAAAGAGGCTATAGCAGTAAACTTATTGATTCTCAAATAGCAGAAGGATGACGGCATAGGTCATAAGTGCCAGCCATAATTCCCCCCCTCCCCACTAGTATTAACAACAGGGATAATACTGACAATACTTTGTCAAGTGACGCTTCCACCGATACCTCTAGGAATAAACTCAGGATGCCATTGACTTTTGCCAGCAATGTGCATGTAACGTGATATTATTAAAAAGAACTGGGATATTCTGTCTACTGTATATGAGTTGAATTTGGTCACTGGCACACAGCCAGATTTTGCTTTTAGAAATAATAGATCACTTAAGAGTCAGCTCTGTTATCGATCCTTTAATACTAAATCAACTATAACACCTTATAGACTTGGTACATATATGTGTAGAAATTGTATGGCCTGTCCACATATACACATTGGTAATCATTTCACACATCCCACTTTGAGTTTTAAGATAGATACTGCTTTTTATGCAGATTGTCGAACAAAAAAATGTTGTTTATTTTTGATATTGTACTACCTCCTTCTCATTTTACATAGGGAAAACAAACAAGGTGTTTAAGGATAGAATACTTGAAAACCTTAGGGATATTAGAAATGTTAAAGAAACCAGCGCACTATCACTACATGTAGCTAAAGAGGGTCATCATCATCCTCTTTCAGCTTTTCCCGTTAGAGGTCGCCACAGCGGATCATCTCTTTCCATTTCTTCCTATCCTCTGCATCTTGCTCTGTCACACCAACCACCTGCATGTCCTCTCTCTCCACATCCATAAACCTTATCTTAGGCCTTCCTCTTTTCCTCTTACCTGGCAGCTCCATCCTTAGCATCTTTTTCCCAATATACCCATCATCCCTCCTCATCACATGTCCAAACCAACTTAATCTCGTCTCTCTTGCTTTCTCTCCAAACTGTCCAACATGAGCTGACCCTCTAATATACTGATTCCTAATCCTATCCAGCCTAGTCACACCGAGTGAAAATCTTAACATCTTTAACTCTGCCACATCCAGCTCTGACTCCTGCCTTTTTGTCAATGCCACTGTCTCCAACCCATATGGTACTAGAGATTCTGCATAGTACCAAGAGAGGAGGCGACATAAATAATAGAACAGAATCTAGTGAACAGAAATTAATTTTGTGCTTTCAAGCTGATAAACCTCCTGGTTTAAACAACAGAGTTTCCCTGAACCCCTTCCTTAAAGCACGGCTATTAAAGCATTGATTTCTCTTTTAATATTTTATCATATATATTTCAATAGTCTATCTTTTATTATTTTTTACTATTGTATTCACTACCATTTTTAAGTCCATATTGTTCATTTAGTCTGTTTTTATTCAAATTTTTTAAAGATCTATATATTCTACAGATGTATTTTATCACATGGCTTTTAGCTATGATGCACATTTTATATGATTTTTGATTGGATGTTTTAGTGTTTAAAAATGTAACTGTTATTCTATCTTTGTTGGTTTGATGAAGCGGATGTTATTCCGAGAAAGCGCTTACCTTACTACAATAAAGGACATATTGATTTTCACTGCTGTGTGGAACTAGATCGTTTTTTTTTTTTTCTTGTATTCTCTGGTTTTTGCATCTGATTACTTATTTGGTTCAAGGACTATTTTCATTCAATCTTAGGTAGCTTGTTCTTTTCACAGGGTTTATGGGTAGGGGTGGGAACCTGAGCATTGGATTCTAAGTTTGGAAGTGGCCATGCCAGGTCCGGGACCCATCCATTGAGGAAAGGACAGAAAACCACAACATAGATCTATCTTTATGGTAAGCACATAACTTTTATTTAGCATACATGAAACAATCCACAGTACAAATACTAATGCTGAAGAGTTACAGTAGGCCAGTCACAGTCAGACATCCCAGGAAGGAAACAGTATAAAAGGAAGCACTTTAACTTCCCTTCACAGTCCATCAGTTCTGATAACTTACATGAGAAAGAGGGCTCTCCAGTCCCCTCCTAAAGGCATCACTTTTGGCAAAGTCATTAACTTCACGAAAGAGTAGGTATCATGGCCCTCAGTACCACTCTCCCAGGAGCAGAGAAGTACTTTTTGAGGCATACAGCTCTGCACCCTCTACCTCTTGGGTGGTCCCTCCTGCAAACCGCCTGATAGATTTGGTTGCTAGGAGGGCATGAAAGGAACCTGAAATGATCAAGGCAATCCACAGGAAACAAGATAAAATCTTACATCCAGCTAAGGGCAGGCAGTTTTGGACAAAGGTCTCATTGGTAGATTTGATGATTGTTGCCACAGTCACAAAAAAGGGGTGTACAGATGAGCTGACAGCGGTCCATCCACCAAATGAGTAATCAAGGGTGAAGCATGACCACAGGTCTGAACAGGATGAGAGGACGCTGTTTGCCACTGGAGTTGCATTTGAGAACCCTCCTAGATCATTCAATGGGAACTGGAAGGGCTCCAAATCCATTTGGTTTAGAAAATCCCAGGATTAACAGTTATGATTCCATCTCAGATAGCAGTGGCCATGGCACAGACAGCCCCTTTACTGGACACTGAAACCATGGTTCAGGAGGTCTGCAAAACCAGGGGTACAGAGAACCCTTCCATGGAAGGTAGGATCAGCAACCCAAAAGGCTTGCTTAACTATCCATTTATGAAGACAATCAGAACAGTTCCTCTCTCCACCCTTTTGTGAAGACAGTCATCACTCATGACAAATGGGTGGAAAAGGTTGTACCCAGAGGCTGTACTATACCATTTTCACAAAAAAACAGCGGACCAAAAGCCACAACTTCCAAATTTGCCATACCACCAGAATAAAGCAGCTATCTGAGAGGTCTCCATCCTCCTTTAATATACAGTATATTAATATAATGGACTACAGAGAGCCAGGAATCTATTCAAGATTATTTTCGTTCCAAAAAAAAATAAAAAATAAAATAATGAATAAGGACCTCAGGCTAAATTTAGACCTCAGGGGCTCAAATCAATACATAAAAAAGATCCCTTCAGAAAGGTCATGGTGTCAATAATTTTGCCAAGTCACAAAGAAAATTACTGGATGTACTCAAAAAGACCTCAAGACTCCCACAACCAATAAAAATTGCCGGAGTCCAGAATGTATCCTATTTCATCCATCCATCCATCCATCCTGAACAGAACTGGAATGGGAATGGAGCAGCCTGTTGGATATTATCGTGCCATCTGCCAGTGCTCTAAGCCTTGAGCTTCTGAATTTTACACTCCCATAATGCTCTGCGCCTCTACTAACCTCAGATCTTGTTTGCCATCATTGGAAATGGTTGACCCACATTGCACCAACTAAGTGCTCTAAACAATTTTATTATAATTTAGAAGTTTCCTCCCAATTTTAACTTTTTTAATAAACCGTGTTCTCTTACTAAAGGTTGCTTGTGTTTTTCATTATCTATTGCTTTTATTCATATACTTGAATTGTACTTTTGCCTCAACTCCTCTCAGCACTCGGGCAGGTTGTCTAGCACCTTTTACTTGGCTATTACAAAAAAAAAAAAAACTTTTTTTAATTATTTGATTTCAACTGCAGTCCTTGAATTCAACACAGCAGTTACTGTTTTGGCTGCCATTTTTAGTGTTGTTCTGGTTGTCTTTCAAAACGTACTCCAAGTGTGAGTATAAAATCCTACCAGAAGACCCCCACACAATTGTCGTGTGGTCTGTTTAGGACCTGAGAACTTTGACATAGATTACTATATTTGTCAAGGGTTCAGATCCAGAGTCCTTGTAGTCAGAAGAAATAAACTCATAATCAAGGGTGTTGTGCCTCCAAACCCACAGGCTTCAAGACTGATAACAGCAAGGAAAAGGATAAAGAACAAAGGACAGAGTGAAAAGGAAAGAAAAACAAGGAGCCAAGGAAAAGAAAAGCAGATGATCCAAGACCTTCTTTGGATACAGCAAGCAGGGTTCCCATGGAGATTTTAGTTATCTGTGACAAATCACCAGCTAAGGTCTTGAGCAGACACTCATTAGAAAAGGAACTGTCCAGGTTCATTACATCAAGGCATTCCTTGGCTGCTTCAATCGTTCAGAAGCACTTAGAAAGCAGAATGGGTACCCATGAACAGGACCTTTCTTAAGGCCCAGAAAGAGTTGGGTGACATCCCATCCTCCTCTATTTCCAGGGCAGACTGGGTTGGCCCACACCTCTCTTGGCTCCTTCCCTGATGCCAGTTTCTGCACCGATACTTTCAGAGCTATCGTGCCTTCTGCAGCCTGCAAATTTAGCATTGAGACTTTCACCTCCTTTAGCCCTGAAGTCAATGTATTCACTGCATTCAACCCTGAAATCTTCCCGGCAGAGTCTCAGGGCAAACTGCTCAATGCTGGTTCATTGGCAAAGTCTTCAGCTCCAACCCATGTGGGGCCATTCTTGGTGTGAAAGTGATCAGAGTCTGAGTTGTTGGCACCAATCCCTGGCTCAGACCCATCCAGTTCCTTTGTGTCAGGGATTCGACCTTCAGTGCAGACCACCTCTGTTTAGGTAGGGGGTGCTCATCTCAGGAGTTAAACTTCCAGATGCCCCAGAATCAGCATTTGAAGTCATGAAGAAGATGAGAGCATCTTCCCTGAGACATTCTACAGTTTCCTTTAGCTAGGTAACTAGGACTTGAGCTAATGCCATCTGTTTCTAAAGCATTTTCATCATGGTTCCCAGGTACAGCACAGGTGATATCCTCAAACCAGCTGCTTTACTAACAGGCTCTTCCAGGGAATCTGATCACGTCTAAGGAAAAAAATGTGCATAACGTGACAAGTGCACTGCCTGAAAAGAGTCACCCACCTCAGACACAAGACTTGGAGGATCAACAGGATTCACCTAAAATGCCCTCCTGAAGACACCTCATTTGGCAAAATCCTTGACCTAATGAAACACAGGGAATCCAGGATCACTGAAACATCTTTTTAGAATGAGGAAATTATTTTTAAGGCATACTGTTCTGCACCCTCTACCTCTGAGATGGTTCCTCTGGCAGACAGTCTTACAAACTTGGTCGCTAGGAGGACATGGCACTATAGTTGTACCCTGCAAGCCAGATAAGATATTGCTGTAACATAAGAATAGGTAATTTTGGTCAAAAGGACTCCCTGTGGACACTAACTGGTGTAGCAGCCATCAAGAAGGAACTGAAGGCCAAGTTCTGCTGCCCATCCTCCTGACAGAGAATCTAGGATGACAGATATTATGGGTAAGAATTCTTATGCCTCTGACAGTTTTGCTCTTAACGGCATTAAACTACCTAACTTATATGAATCGCTTCCAAAGTGACCTAGCACATCAAGCTATGAGTACTTTGTGAAAGATACCTCCAAAAGACTCTCAAAAATAGCTACAGACAACCTTTGGGACAATGCTGAACATTACAAACCTGTCCATGAGTTTGCTCAGCAATGCTGCCGATGGAACAGTTGGAGCAGCCGACATAGAGTGCACCATGCGTCACCAAGCCTGGCTCCATTTATGTGATTTTTTTAGGACAATTTCAAGGCATCTTTCACTAACCCGTCCTTTGATGGCACTCTGTTCAGTCCTACAGTGAAGGAGCATTTGTCAAGGTATAAATAGGAAAGCAAGACACTGCTGTAGTAGTTATATTCAAGAGTCCTCAATGACCTTCTAAAAGGAATCAGAACAGCTTCAAGTACCTGTGGTTTAGAAAATGCACCATTAGCACTTTGATTCTACCTCAGACAGGGGTGGCTGTAGCAGAAGTAGCCCTTTCAATGGACACTGACCTAAAGGTCATGGAATTCACAAAATTACGGATTTTGTGGTCCTTTTCTCAAGGAGCAGAATTAGTGACCCTAAAGTCTTACCCAACTGCCCACCTCTGGGGGCATCTGTCTGTCCACTCAGACATGTGGCTGGCCATCAAACCGAACAAATGTGCAAGACAGATAATGTCCAGACGCTGTACCATTTGCTTTTCACTTCCCTCATCATTAAACTTCACCTCTACCAGAAGCACCACCCCACCTCTACAAAGCGGTCAAAAAAGGAGATCTGTCCTCCAAAAAAAAAAAAAACATCTAGGTGGTCCTAAAAGACCACAGAGGATCAGAAAATTATTCCACATTCTTTTTAGTAATCAAGAAAAACAAGGACCTCAGGCCAATCCTGCATCTCAACAACCTAAACCAGTACTTTAGAAATATCTCATTCAGAAAGTTCAGGGTGCAAATGATTTTGGGCAAATGACTAGACATGCTCAGAAACCACTGGGATGCTTCCTCCACACAAGATTGCAGAAGAATCCAGGAGGTACCTGCACTTCTGATTGGGAGTTGGTCACTATCAGTTCAGAACCTTAACCTTTGGTTTCACCACTACTCAAGAGAGGTTCACCAAGTGCATGGCTTTGGTTGTAGCCCATCTGCAACACAAAGGAATTTGTATTTTTACTACAGGGACAACTGGTTCCTCTTTGTAGCAAACAGAGAACTTGCTTTCAGTTAGATATTACTTCTTACAGCTCTGCCTATCCTTGGGTATTTCCATCAATCTTGAAAAATCATCGTTTCTCTGCCCAGCAGAACACAGCATGTTTATTGGCTATGTTTTAAATATAAATCTTATAGATCTTCCCACAACATGGGTACATGTTATCAGAACTGTCCTCCTACAACTGTAACATTCTTCTGGGTCAGCTGCGACTCTAAAAGCACTAGGTCTCATGCCAGTTTCCCTAGTAATGGTTTTTCATGCCCATTTCCACATGAAGATTCTCCTATGGTAACTCTCAAAAGAATGATCCCAGTTGTTAGACCTTCTTTTTCATCCCATTTATCAAACACCAACACATACAACTATTTAAACTGGTGGCTGAATTCTTACCTCCTCCAACAGCAGTAGCTACTACAGACACTTCCTCTCTTGGGTGGGGGCATTTCAAGGGGACAACCATTACAAGGAGTATGAATGCAAAAAGACAAATAAGCCAACCTGCACATCAGTGCCCTGAGGATGACAGCAGCCCTCCTGATGTTGCAGGAATTCCAAGACCTCCTTCCTGGGGGTTAGGGGGTGGGATTTTGATCTAAAATGGACAAAATGTCCACAGCTTGGTACATCAACAGGTAGAAACCAAATCCTATTCCCTCTGAGAAAGGGTTTGAGGATATGGCATTAGATTTTAACTCCTTTCTTGTGGCAATGCATAATCCAGGGAGAGTTAGCTACCTAAGAGACAAGCTCAGTAGGTCTGTTGTGGTTTCTCCTGAGTAATCCCTCAATCCTTCAGTGGCTCAACGGATATTCAGTCACAGGTGCAGGGCTTTTTGAGACCTAACACCCTTAACACCAAAATGCAGAATCTATTTTCTCCTGTTGCCCCCAGAGGGGCAGTCACCATGAGACACAATCTGTCAGTTGCCCATGATCTCTTGTATGCATTTGTATCACTTCCCCTCATACCCAGTTTAAGAAAACAATGTTATGTAAATCAGCCATGACTCTCATTGCCCAAATGTGGCCCAGGCAAGTCTGGTTTCTTGTGCTCAGACCTCACCTGAAGAAGCCTCCCTGTCTTTCAGACCCCGCAAAGACCGTTCTTTCTCACCCCTATGGGCAGCCTCATCCAGACCTTCTCAATCTCAGGCTTATAGCATAGTATCGCCACAGTTCCAGTAATGGCCACGGACCTCTCCTTGACTAAAATTGTAATATACATCCTTTCAGCTTCTCAAAAACCCTCAAAGGGTAATTTCTGTTAAATACTCCCTTCAAAGACCCAATCCTTCTATAAGATTTAAATTTTGTCTTAGCAGCCTCGACAAGACCACCCTTTTCAGAAAGCCACTCTGAGAGACCTAAAGCTTCAGTCTTGGAAAACTCTATTCCTAGTTGGTATCACTTCTGCCAGGAGAATATAAGAACTCCATGCTTTGTCAACCAATGTCCTTTTTCTGATTTTCCACAGATAACAGTTTTTCTGAGGACTTATCAGCCTTTCATTCCTAAACCTGCATCATAATCTAACTTTAACCAACCAATCCATCTGCCAGTATTCTTCCCAAATCATATGAGTAGAGAAGAAAACTTGTTGTGTACTCAAGTGTTCACCCAGTTCATTTCCTTCAGCTCACACAAGTTAGGAAAAAGATATCCAAACAAACTCCATTCAAATGTTTGCCAGACTGTATATCCTTCAGCTACACAAGTAACTCTTCCATGCACACCAACAGCTCATTGCACTAGACTGCAGCTACTTCCACTGCCTTTTCTTCTGAAACTCTACAGTGGAGGATGTCTGTGCCAAAAGGTACATATTGCACCTTGAATTCCATTACCAAATATAATCTTGATGTGCTATCCAGGTCCAGAGCTTCATTTGAAGCTCATAGGTTCATAGGTTGGTACTAGGCTATCAGCCCTAGGGCTTATACAAGCCTAGCCATAACAATTCCCTGGCTATTTCTTCCCACATTATTTACTTTCCTGGACCCCTGTCTAGCAGGGCGACTGATGTGATCCCTGGAATGAATTTCCTTTCTCCCATCCAATCGTCAAGGTTCCTCTTGAAGAGGTCCAAAGAGGCACTCTGCTTGACATGTATGGGCAATCTATTCCAGAGTCTGGGGAGTCTCTGGGTCAGGAACCTATCCCTCCAGCAGGTTTTGTTTATTGTGATGACAAGGTTTAGATCCCTGGAGCGTGTAGCTCTGAGGGATTGAGATTTCTTTAAGTGTAGCATGTCCAACAGCTCTGGGTTTGACATGGCCTTGTATGTTAAGCAGAGATCGCCTCTGAGTAGACGATATGCGACAGAGTATAGCTGGAGTTTTTTAAGGCAGTCAGCGTAGGGCATCTGCTTTAGGCCTGTGATTCTTTTAGTGAGGTATTTCTGAGGCCTTTCCAGTTGTTGCAGATGTCTTGAGAGGTACATACCAAATGGGGCGTTGTATTCTATAATGGGTCTAATGAGGGATGAGTACAGTGGGACAATGACCTCCTTTTTTCTGGATGAAAAGCCCTTCGTGATGAGGTGTGCCACATAGAAGGATTTCCTGACTGTTGTGGCGATGTGGTTATCGAAGGTGAGACCACTGTCCACCTGTGTCCGTAAGTCTAAGCTTTGGTTCTGAAAGGTATCCTGTCATGATGCCACCCAAGAAAAGGTAGTTTGGGACTTTATAGCAATAGTCAAACTGGAAGGTCGAATGAGCTAGGATATACAAGATCTGATGGTGCCTTTTTTGTCCACTCAACTGACGGGTCTCAGATTAAGCCTAAGATCCATCCTTGGCCAATAAACAGACGTTAGGCTCCATAGCTCAAGGTCATTCCCTTACCCATAATCCTCCAACTACTTCCGATATACCTCAGATCGTGTTTCCCGCTTTAGCGACTAGAAGTGGTTACCATTAGCGAGCAATTTATTTGTCAAGAGAATTATTTTGGGATAACTGCTAGTTTTATCTCCAAGTGTACTTCTTCTATGATCCTCCACATTTACTAAAAAACACTTTTCAAGTTTCCTCACTAGTTTTGGTGCTCGGGCCAAAAAAGCCTTTACACTTACTTTCACGAACCTAGTGGTACATCTTCCAGTACCACTGCTGGCACTTATCTTTTTTCTTCACTATTTAGGTATTATTAGTGCCATTTGTTGGTAAATTCTTTGGATTTAAAGGACGTCAATAAAATCTACTGGGTTTAAAAAGTGCTCCACTTGCAGCCACTAGATCCTGAATTCTGACAGTCATTCACTGCGTGCGTACTGTTTAGGTCCAGTGCATCTTGATGTTTCTTTTGACATTGGCTCTAGTTTTAATAACAAAGCCTTGGTCAAAAGGAAAAATAAATTAATTCTACATGGTCTGCTTCTTCAGACTCCTCCTCTAAGAAATCCTCAGGTGATACAGCAGAGACCCAAGGAATCAAGGGAGTGTTCCTCTGACCGCTGTCCTCCCTCAACTTCTTCAGGCTCAGATTCACCCAAGAAAATATCTAAACTGTTGGCTCCCACCACCTCTAAGAGTTGGACAAAATCAAAATCTTCAGATAAGTCTTCTCATCTGGATCCAACTAAATGCAGATCTAAGTCACCAAGGTTCTCTTCTAAACCAGTGTCTTCATTCTACCTTCCTACAGGGCATGCATCAAACAGCTTCCCTTCCACCATCAACTTAGGCTTCTGGATAATCTGAGGGAAGACTATCAGGAGCAGATATGTGGACAGGATGAGAAAAATTTCTCAGAACCCAGAATCAGTTGGGTGTTTTACCAGCTCAGTCTCCCATTGGACCCGTAAGCCTCTCCACTATTCACCCCAGGCTGTAGCTCCTACTTCAAGCTGTCCACTCGTTTTGGAATTTTCACACCTGACATTTCCCAACGTGTCTGTGTCAGACCCGAAAACTTGCCTTTCTTTGACTCCCAACATTTTCTACGACCAGATGGGTCTGACCTTGTCAGATCTAGAAGGATATCGGGGCTGTAGCGTTGGTACCAAATCTGATGGGTTGGGATGGACTCTGATGCTTTCAGAGCTGCCCTTTCCTCTCACAGCTTCGGCGCTGGACAACTCAGCTCCAACTTCTGTATTGGAAGCAGAGCTGGGGGGAGGGGATCGGGTTTTGACCCTCGTCAAGCTTCTTCGGATCCAGTGGGGGGAAAGACTTAGATCCTCCATGGCTTCAGGTTTCAAGGTAGTGGAGAGAGCTTTCTCATATTCAATGGAAAAGACACCCATACTCCCCCCAAGGGTCCACCCTACCCTCAGTTGTCTAGTGTGGAAGCTGGGTTCATCCTTCCCCACAGGGGCAGCCGGTCAGGTCAAGCCTCGACACCATCCTCATTCAGGTTACTGTTGGCACTTCCAAGTCATCTCTGGTGCCTCCCACCAAACAGCCCCCTCAGAAGTGCATGTGCAAAAGGTGGCACCTAGACTCTCCTCAAGTGCCATTAACAGAAGACACCGTCTTCGATGAGAGGGGAAAGGGTTCCTCAGATCACCCCTTGAGGACATTTCATTCGGAGAGATATTTGAAATTTTGAAACAGAAAGGAGGCTGGTCTTCTGACATCTCTTCCCAAGAGGAGTTGGTGTTCCTCGAGCCTTTCGAAACCAGCTCAGCTACAACTTCATTAGTCCCCCCAGTGGATGAGATGGAAGACCTCATCTCTCACTGGTCTTGGAAGGATCTGGGTGTCACAGAGCACATTCCTAAACACCCAGACAAGTATCCTGTTGCAAATAGAGAGAACGTATTGGAGCAATGGTCCCCCTGTGGATGGTAAGGTGGTTGCAGCAGCCACTAGGAAAGAACTAGCAGAACATAGTTCTTCTGTACATCCTCGTAATAGGGAATCTAGGGCAGCAAACAGGTTTAAAAATTGTGTCTACACTTCAGCAACCTTTGTCCTCAGGTCTCTGAATTATTTATCACACGTTACGAGATTTCAAATAGAATTGATGAAACAGTTCTCCAATACCCCTATCCAGGTCTATTTCTCTGGAGGTTTCTTTGCAACTGGCCACCCTCCAATCCTTATTCAAAGCTTCCATGAGATTGAGCTCTCATGCCTCAAGGGAGCTACTAGAGTGGCAGGTTTAGGCTTAACCATTAGAAGGCATGCCTGTTTGCACTTCGGTGAATTTGCGGAGCCCTTCAAGTCTTAACTCATCAATGCCTCTTTCTGATGGAACCACCTTACTTGATCCTAAGATGAAAGAGACACAGAAGCAAGCATGATGGGAAGACCCTTTCTGCTGGGACAATATGTTTTTCTACTCTTCAAAGGACCTTCTCCCAAAAACCAGAGAGAGTGGGCAGGAAATTGTGGTTCAGAAAGTCACAAGGTTCTTCCCAAGACTCTTATGAAGAAAGAGCTCCTCACAGCATGGAGGAAATTCTAATGGAAGACACTGTCCTAGTGGGACACATGGCCTCCAACATCAGGGATTCACAGGCTCTTTCGCAGACAAGCCCTATCAGCTCCCTGAAGGATTACCCAACTCCTGTACTCAGGAGGCAGTCAGAGAATGCCCATCCTTGCACCCACAAGCCTGGATTGCCATTACCAAAGATTGTAAGGTGCAGAATATCATACCCAGAGATTATTATATACCATTTCCCTTCCCCACCAAAATGCAACAGGGACATTCCCTGACATTCCACCCAGTCAGATGAAAGCTGTAGCTGCAGAAATATAACAGCTGTTAGAAAAAAACTATCCAACAAAGGTCCAGAACTAATTAGAAATTCTTTCTGGATAAAAAAAAAGATCAGAGACCTCAGACCAATTTTGGATCTCAGCAATTTAAATCGGTTTGTGATACACAAAGTTCTGGATGGTCAAAGTTCAGGCCATCCTGCCTCTTAAGAAATGACAATTGGATGTGCTCTGTAGATCTCTAGGATGGGTGGTATCATATCAAAATACACAGTTGCTCCAGGAGATACTTGCACATCTGGCTGGGAGCCAGTCACCACCAGTTCAGAGCACTGCCCTTTCGTCTTACCACAGCCCCTGGGTGTTCATCAAGAGTAAGGCAGTGGTTGCAGCTCACCTGAGATTGCAAGGATTTTGGTTGTTTCTTTATCTAGATGACAGAACCCCTATCTGCTTCCACCAAGCCTCCACTAATTCAAGTCAAGGATTACCTGCTCCATCTCGGTTCCCAGCCGGGCATCACCATAAGCCATTCCAAGGCTCAACTTTGCCCAGCACAAACTCTAGAGTTCCTGGAGTCCATATAGACACTAGATCACAGGTGACATGCCTACCTCAAACAAGACTGGAGACCTCAGGGAAACACGCATTACACATCCTTACTACTTGTATACCTCCATCCAGGTAAGTCCTCCAACTATAAGGCTTGATCGCAGTCTCCATGGTTCACGTCCCTTTTGTGCATTTTCACAGGAGAATACTGCAGTGGAACCTAGCAGTACAGTGGTCAATAAGACATCAGTCAATGACAGCTCCTATCTGCATAACAAGTGTTTTCAAATGACACATAGCATGGTGGATTCATGCAGAGGAAGTTTCCCAGGGGTGCCCTTTCATATTTCCTTCTCCCAAGGGCACAGTGACTACGGACTCCTCCGAATGGGGGGAGGGGGTATTACTTGGGAAGGACAGTCCAAGGCATGTGGTCCCAGTCTTCACATCAATGTCCTAGAAATGACAGCAGTTCTATATGCATTACAGGCATTTCAAGATGATCTCCCTCTGGGGATGGTAACAGTTCAGACAGACATATCAGTGGTCTCTTAAGTCAACAAAAGGATAAACAGATCTTACCCACTTTGCAGGGAGTTGATGAGACTTTGGCAATGAGCAATCTCTTCTGACTGCCTTCTCCTAGCAACAGATATTCCGGGGAAAACCAATGTGCTAGCAGACAAACTGAGCAGGTCAATTTTAATTCCTCATGAGTGGTCTCCCAACCAGTCAGTGGCAGATATGGTTTTTCGTCAATGGGGTCAACCATGCTGCGATCTCTTTGCCTCTCCCCTCAATAGCAAGTGCAGCACGTACTCTGCCCTGATGCCCCCCCCCAAGGGGAGTCACCAAAAGACGGTCTAGTTCATGACTGGCTGTCCCATCTATTATACACCTTTCCTCCACTCCTCTCATCCCTAAGTTTATTCAGAAAGCTTTCCAACCTAACAGCAAGGTGATCCTTCTTGCCCCATTCTGGCCTCACCAAATATGGCTCTCCTTACTTTGGCCTCATCTTCATCACCCTCTCTGGGTGTTGGATCCTCTTCAGGGCCTTCTGTCTCATCCACCTGGGCTATCTCTCTCTCTCTCAGACATACTCTCTCTCAACCTGACCACATGGTTTCTCCACTTCCAGTAATGGCTAGAAGTACCATGTTTTTGTCCCATATCCATCACATTCTTATGTCACCACAAAAAGCCTCCAACAGGAAATTTTATAAAAGTAAAGAAAAAGATTTTCTATTTGGTCCCTTCAGACACATTTAAAACCCTTTTCCACACTGATCTCAGCTACTTTTGATTATCTAGCTTCCCTTTTCAATGAGGTAGCTAGTTATTCAACTGTCAAGGTGCAACTGACTACCATATTAAATTTTCACCTAGGTGTAGATTGTTCATGCTTCGCTTCCTTAAAATTGTGCAAAGCCTTTCTTAAGGGAGCCCTGCTGCTTTGGCCTCCATTTAAAGATTCTGTTCCTTTGTGGGACCTTCCACTAGTTCTTCATACCCTCACTCAACTCCCCTTTGCACCCGCAACAAAGACAGACTTGCAATTTTTGTCCTGGAAAGATTTTTCTAGTTGCCATGATCTCAGACAGACGGGTACCCAAACTCCAAGCACGTTCTTCTCAATTACCTTACCTGATTTTTTTGCAAGGACAGGGTTTCACTTCAGACTAACTCTTCCTTTCTAACTAACGTGGTGTCAGAAGCTAATCTCAGTCAATGAATCTATTAGTCTGATTTCCAAGTTCATAAACAGCTCAGATTTTACATTCACATAACTAAAGACTTAAGAAAATCAGAATAATTGTTTGTAACCTTTTCTAAAACCAAATTAGGCACATTGACAAAAGTGACTCTACCCAGATGGCTCACTGCTTGCATTACCATTATTTACAAGAGCAAAGGCCTGTCATTACCCAAATGTCTTAAAGCACACTCCACCAGGTCTACGGCCACATCATCTGCTCTTTAGTCTAAAGCATCTATAGAGGACATCTGTGCAGCTGCTACATGGTCCAACGCTCATACTTTTATAGCTCAGTACAAGTTGGATATATTATCAAAAATTAGGGCAGCTTTTGGCTCTGTGGTACTCCGGAATATCCTTCCTTGAGGGCCACTTAAGATTAGTCTAGCTAGGGACTCTGTACCATCAGTTGCAGAAAGCACAAAAAAGACAACATATTAAGAGTTATGTACTCACCAATAATTCTGCATCTGTCTTATCTATTTTCATCTTCCTTTTTGTCTGGATCCTGGCTGGTATGAGCTGAGGGATACTCCTTATTAGTTTCTGCTGTGTGGGTTCCAGAGTTTTCCTTCTCTGATTCTTCTTCTGTTTCTCATCTTTCATGACCTTTAACTCAGAGATTACTACTGGCTGATTTTTACATTGTGATTAAATAGAGGGCAAATTCGATCCAAGGTATCTCAGGAGTAGTTGGGACATTACGGGTAATAGGAGGAGCTCAAGATACAAAGCGTAAAATCTGTCGTGTGGTCACGGATGGATTCCAGATCCATCAGCTGAGGAGAGAAGAATACGGACAACACAGATGCAGAGTTACGGTGAATACATCATTATAACTGTACTTACCACAATGCTGAATCCTTGCCATTCCAGTCTGTCTGACACGACATCCCTCCCTCCATCCCCTTTCCAAATTGTCACTTCTTTCCAGATATCCCTTTAGAATACTTTGATGCTTGGGGCTGCCTGCATTGTAGTAGGCAAACTCAGTCTAAGACTAGTAGGGATGCAGATCATTATGGGATAACTAACTTCTGGAGCTTGACGCAGAAAGCGCTGGCAAATGAATGTACTTGATCTGTCAAGTATTTTTTATTTTATTTACTTATTTTACATTTGTTTACCAGGAAGGTCCAGCTGGGCAAGTGCCCGTTTTCAGTGGAGGCCCAGGGAGATAAGCTCCAAGGAGTACAATGATAGTTTGAAAGTCTGCAATACATTCTAATAATAATCTGGTATATACATTGACTAATACATAGAATAGCAATTCAGACAATGTGAAAATTAAACAGTGAATAAGTAACTGAATATGAGTTATATCCATAAAAGCTTTTGCTGTGCTGAGTTTACAGTACATATATAAAGTACACTTGTAGTATTTCCAATACATACTACCTATTGTTCAGAAGTAAGCACACGTAGTATTTACAATATATGATTAATATATGATAAATATTGAGAGAGTGTACATTATTCCTTTTGTGAGGGTACAGTGTTAGCTGTTAGACTGGAGAGCAGTCATGCTGAGTTATACAAAGGTAGTGAGAGTGAGGTTGGTGTTTAGGTGATGCTTAGCCTGTGGGATGGCAGGGGCAGAGCTCCTGTCTCAACAGTTGCAGAAAATGGAATAGAATGAAAAAGATATTCATTCAGTCCATACAATCCAGCTTATTGGTCCTTATGCCACTTGTTGGATCCAACCCGGAAAAACTGGTTCATAAGCCTAGAGCTCCTTTAAAAATTATTTTTTCCATCATGACCTAGACTGCAAGGTTACCTTAGACCTCTTTTGTAGTAATCATGAACGGATGTAGATTTCTACTCACTGTTAAGCTAAGTGTTCCACATTGTAATTTTCAAATTTTACCATCATTTTAAGTACTTTTTGGCTAAATAAATGTTCCGTACTATCTTTTGTTTTTTCTTTTTTTTTTGCCCTTTTTCTCCTCTAAGTTTTTCTGGCATCAAGAGTCTTTCACTGTTGCCTCCAATTGTTTGTGTGTGTATATCTCTGTCTGTATATAGATAAATTATATCTTATGAAGTTTACAGCTATTTTTGTGTATCATTTTAACAGTTTTAATGCAGATATTGTTTGTGTTTAGGTTGCCTGTTTTTTTGGAAAAGGAAAGAAAAAAAAAAGTTTAAGAAAGTGTCAGAAATGTGGACAAAAAATTCCAACCCAAGGCATCTATGATTTATGTGTGGTGCGATTGGGGGTGGACCATTTATCTGAGCAATGCATGAGGACTGATTAAGGGCCACACTGGATACCACCTTGGGCATAAAGAAAGGATTGGTCCTGAGGGACACCCTGTCCCCATGAAAGATGATGAAAGACTCCATTGCCATGAGGGCCAGTAGTTCAGACACCCTTCTTGCTGAAGTGATGGCTAGAAGGAAGGCTGCTTTCCAAGAAAGGAATTTCAACTCTGCAGTTGCAGCTGGCTCAAAGGGAGGTAGAGTGAGCTTTTCCAATACAAAGTTAAGGTCCTAGGCTGGAGTAGGGGCTCTCCTGGGTGGTCTTAAGTTTTTGGTCCCTCTGAGGAATTGCTTAAGCAGTGGATGAGAGAAGAGGGGTGGCTCCGTATTATAATGTGCTGAAATGGCCGAGGCATGGATTTTAATGGAAGAGAAGGAAAGGCCCTTGTGAAGCATCTCAGTTAAGTACTGAAGAATATGTGGTAAATTGGGCACTGTTGTGCCCATCCCCTGAGTTTGGCTCCAGGAACAGAATATTTTCCACTTTTCAGCATAGGATTTTCTAATACTAGGCCTCCTTGCCTCCAGAATGACATCCATCACTTGCTTACTGAGGGATGGTAATGGACAGCACAGGTAATTAGCCCGGCAGCAAGGTTCAGGGTTTGAAGCTGGGGGTGCAGAATCTGGCCCTCCTGTTGGAGGCACTGCGCAAGAGGCAGTACCAGTGTTGGCATGGCCAGTCTGGTGCAATGAGTGCTGTCCTTGGTTTGTCCTGTTTGATCTTTAGTAGAACTTTGGAGAGGAGCGGCAGAGGGGGAAAAGCATAAACTGATAGGCTTTTCCAGGTGAAGGACAGGGCAGCCACTTTCCAAGCTTGTCTGTGGGAAGTCCTTGTGCAGAATTTGTCCAATTGGTAGTTCTGAGGGGAGGCAAACAGGTCTATCTCTGTGCTCCCCCATTTGTTTCTCAACATGTTGAATATAGTACAGTTTTGTACCTACCATAAATGTAGATGTTCGAGTGTTCACCCTGCTGCAGTCATCACACTTGGGTTATCCTGCCGTCAGGCGGTCCCGCAGTCGGCCTGAATTCCAAAGTCTTGGTCCGGTGTCGGTTGCTGTCACTTATTCCCTGACATCAGTGCGCCAAGGGGTATATAAGAGGCATCCAACACCATTTTCTTCAGTTTTTTCTTGCCCCAGATGTCAGGTGCCCCCAATAACTAGGCAAAATATATATATACATATATATATATATATATATATATATATAATATATATATATATATATATGATATATATATATATATATATATTATATATATATATATATATATATATTATATATATATATATATAGCTAGATAAAAATAAAACAATACTTTTAGGCACAAGCAAATACACCACAGAGGTTGTATAGGATAGAGTGGCATAGATAAGTTGAGCTAGTACAGAGGGGATGGAGGGAGGGTAACCTGGACTGCAGCAGGGTGAACACTCGAACATCTACATTTATGGTAGGTACAAAACTGTACTATGTTCATTGTGTTACCCTGCTGCAGTCATCACACTTGGGTTGAATCCCAAAGCTAAGGATGGGAGGTGGAGTTAAACAGGGTTAGAAGAAGCTAGTAGGCCCTGCAAAACAGCAGTGGCAAACCCAGCTCTAGTCTTAGAATATAGAGGTAAGTGATAGTGTCTGGTGAAGGTGTGCACTGAACTTCAAGTTGCAGCTTCCAGAATATCCTTGGTTGGTACTCCCCTGAGAAAGGCTGCTGATGTAGCTGTAGCCCTGGTGGAATGGGACCTAATGTTAGCAGGTACCAGTTTCCCATGATGTGTGTAGCAGAAACGTATGCAATGACCTATCCATTTAGAAATGGTCTGTTTTGAGATAGCTTTTCCTTGTGATCCAGTAGCATAGGCTACAAAGAGCTGGTCAGTTTTTCTGAAAGCCTTAGTTTTATCCAAGTAGTAACATAATTGCCTGTGAATGTCCAAAGAGTGCAGGAGTCTTTCTCCTTTGTTCTGGGGATTTGGGATAAAGGTGGGTAAATGAATGGTTTGGTTAAGGGCCACACTGGATACCACCTTTGGCATAAAGGAAGGGTTAGTTCGTAGAGAAACTCTGTCTTGATGAAAAATGAGGAAAGGCTCCACTGCCATTAGTGCCTGTAGCTCGAAAACTCTTCTAGTTGAGGTTATTGCTAGTAGCAGGGCAGTTTTCCATGAAAGAAATTTTAAATCAGCTGAAAAAGCTGGTTCAAAGGGCAGCAGTGTAAGCTTTTCCAGAAGAAAGTTGAGATCCCAAGTAGGTGTTGGTGCTCTCCTTGGCGGTCTTATGTTCTTAGCCCCTCTGAGGTACTGTCTTAGGAGTGGATGTGAGAATAAAGGAGGATCTGTGTTGTAATGAGCTGAATTTGCTGAGGCATGGATCTTAATAGATGAAAAGGAAAGTCCTTTGTGCAACATCTCAGTTAAATATTGTAGAATCTGAGGAATGTTTGGATTCAGTGGATTTTGGCCTTTAGCCTGGTTCCAGGCGCAAAATCTTTTCCATTTGTCTGAATAGGTTTCCCTGGTGCTGGGCCTTCTGGCCTCCAGAATGACATCCATAACAGCTTTGGATAGGGGTGTTGGCTGGTTGTTTAGGTAATTTGCCATGCAGCCAGGTTTAAAGTCTTGAGCTGGCTGTGTAGAATCTGATTGTCTCGCTGGGTGAGCAGGTGAGGAATCTGTGGTAAAATCCATGGTGGGCCGTGGGCCATGTTCCTTAGAATTGGATACCAATGCTGGCGTGGCCAGTCTGGTGCAATGAGTATCATTTGTGGCCTCTCTAATCTGACTTTCAGCAGTACCTTTGCTAGAAGAGGCAGTGGAGGAAAGGCATACACTGTAAATGTTTTCCAACTGAATGAGAGGGTGTCCACTCTCCAAGCTTGTGGATGGAATGTCCTTGTGCAAAATTTTTGAAGTTGGTAGTTTTGGGGGCTTGCAAACAGATCTATGTCTGGGCGTCCCCATTTTTGAGCTATCATTGCAAATACTTGTGAATCTAGTTTCCACTCATGTGGATCCATGATGTTTCTGCTTAGGTCGTGTGTTTTTCTTTCCTGGCAGGAATTGTGCTTGTAATTGAACCTGGTAAGACAGTGCAGTGTTCCACAAGGTCATTGCTTGCCCGCATAGAGGGTAGGAATGTGTGCCCCCTTGCTTGTTTATGTACCACATTACTGTGGTATTGTCCGTCTTTATTATTAGTTGTCCTGGGTGTAAGAGGTCCTTGAAAGCTGTTAGGGCATTCTGTACTGCTAGCATTTCTTTTTGATTGATATGCAGATGCCTCTGATCTGTAGTCCATTTGCCCTGAATGTACTGTCCTGCCATGTGTGCTCCCCAGGCATAGTCCGATGCATCTGTTGTCATAGTTTGCCTGGCTGTGGGTAAGGTGAAAGGCTGATCTTTGTTGAGGTGACATGCCTGTGCCCATTACAGAAACTCCTGTTGAAGGCAGGGAATGAGTGGTGGTATTGTTTCCAAGCTGTGGCTGTGCTGAGTCCATACGCTTTTCAGGTACCATTGTAATTTCCTCATATGCAGTTTTGCAAATGGTATTAGTAGTATGCAAGATGCCATGAATCCCAAGGCCTGAAGAATTTTTCTTGCAGGGAGTTGGGTCTTTGTTGCCATTAGTTTGAAATATTGAGTCAGCTGCTGTTGCTTGTCTGGCGTGAGATAAGCCATCTGGGCTGTTGTATTCAAGCTGGCACCCAGGAATATTATGTTTTGTGAGGGCACTAGTTTTGATTTCTTTTCGTTTACTGTGTACCCTAGGCAACTTAGAAGGTGTTTGACAAATGCCAGATGCTTTAAAAGAATGTCCTTGCTTTCTGCTTGAATAAGGCAGTCGTCCAGGTATGGGTATATTTGAATTCCTCTTTGTCTGCAGTATGCAATTACTGGTGCCAGGCATTTTGTGAAGACCCTGGGCGCAGTAGATAAGCCAAATGGCAGTGCAGAGAATTGATAATGCATTGAACCTGCAATGAAGCGGAGGTATCTTCTGCAATTTTGTCTGATAGGGACATGCAGGTATGCCTCCTTCAGGTCCACCGTTACTAGCCAAGCATTCTTGCCCAGCATGGGGTAGAAGCTGTTGTAGTGTTAGCATCTTGAATTTTGGTACTTGCAGATAGGTGTTCAGAATTGAAAGATCCAGAATGGGTCTCTATGCTTTGTCCTTTCTTGGGACTAGAAAGAGTCTTGAGTAAAATCCTTGTCCTTGCTCCTGTGTAGGTACCTGTTGAATGGCTCATGTCCATGAGAGCTGTAATTTGTTTTTGTGCCTCTGTCCATTGATTTGGTGGCAGGTTTGGCATTCCTTTTATCCTTGGTAAGGTATGAAAGTGGAATCTGTATCCTTGAGAGACAATGTTTAGGACCCATTTGTCTTTTGTGATGATGTGCCAGTTGTCTGCAAAAAATGCTAATTTTCCTCCCAAGGGAGCTGCCAGGAGAGATTTGCTTGGTAGTTTGAGGATTGAGTCATTATGTTTGTCTTCTGCTAGCTTGTGGCCTGTCTTCTCCTTCTTTCTGGGTAGCAGAACCCCATTGGCGAGGTTTGTAAGGGCCTTGTGACTGACCTCTGCCCCTTGGGCGTCTGTATTTGCCCCTCTGTGATCTGTCAGAAGCTGGAAAGGACCAGTTTTTTGTTGGCCAATTTCTGCTGAAACGAGAGGGTTGTACCTGCAAAAAATCCTTGACCGTCTGCATAGACTTTGCCTTATCCTCCATTTTTTTTAAAACCTGTTCTGCTTTGACACCAAATAATACATCCTGCTGTAAAGGTGCATCCAATAATTTTGCTTTAACATGATCAGGAAGGGTCTGTTCTTTTAACCAAGCATGTCTACGTATGACAGAGCCAGTAACAGCTGCTCTACAGGAAGCTTCCAATGAATCAAATCTGCATTGTAAAGTATGTTTGCCCACCTGTTCAGCTGCATGCAACAGATCCTGCATTTCCTTGAATTCAGACTGTTCAGTATATCTGCTCATTTTTTGTTTTAATTGAGACATTAGGAATTGCTGATATTTCAGCATGTGAAACTGACAATTTAATGCTCTCATAGCCAGAGTTGCTGAGGTGTATATTTTCTTTCCCCATCTATCTAAGACTCTGGAATCCCTTTCAGAGGACACAGGATTTTTAGCCATAGAAGCTTTTTCTCCCTTAGGACCCTGGGAAATTGTTTCTGGGTCAGCCACAGGGCTTTTATAAAGGAATTTGTGTGAGTCAGGTACTCTGTAGTATCTGCCTGGTTTGGCTGGAGTAGGGGGTACAGTGTTTGGATTTAGACTAGACTCCAAGTAGACATCATCCACAATATCTAAAACTGGAGGGATAGCAATAGGTCTGTGCTGGGGTAATAAAAGGAACTCTCAGAGCCTTTTCTTAGAATCAGAGTAGTCCTGGCCTTCCCAGTGGAAATGCTCCCTCATGGTATGTAAAGTTTCCCCAAAGGAGTAGCCTTCAGGGGGAGATGCTGAGGGAATAGAGACTTCAGCATCAGAGTCTTTATAAGGTGGAAAAGTGTAATCCTGTTCCTCAGAAGAATCTGAGGAAATAGAAACCTGGTCAGAGGAAACAGAATCCTCCTCGTCTTGGTCTTTTATCAGTAGGGGGATGGGAACCCCTGATTAGGGTAATCAAATTTTCAGCCATCTTAAGCATCTGTTTCTTAGGCATGGGGCCTTGAACTGTAGACTGATGTACAGTCTTCTTAGGTTTTAAAGGAGTTTTAAGTTTAGAGTAAGATTTAATGGTGAGTGTCATCGGTCTGAAAACACCTTCTGCAACCGAAGGTGTTTCCACTGCACCGGGGTCTACTTCTGCTCCTGTGTCGGAAGGGCCTAATGAAGATGGCTGCATCGGCCTAGTAGACTCCACTTAAGAATCCGCAGCTGTCTGGGGTTCCAGTTCTGCGGTCCTCAGGGGCTGCGTAGGCACCTCACTGAAAACCGGCGACAGGCCCAGCAGAGGCCTCGGAGTCTGGCTTGTTCCTAGGCTGCCTGTCCTTATCCTTGCGTTTTTTATGCATGCCGGTCGTTGGCTGTTCCGACAACATGATATAATTAAATTTCCTGCCAAAGTAATATTGTGCGAAGTCAAAACGGCGTTTGATAGTTCGTTTATTAAACCTAGCACAAAACCGACAACCTGTGACGTCGTGGTCTGGGCCTAGGCAAAGAATACAATAGGAATGGAAGTACTTATGAGGTATTTGCTTCCCACAAGAAATGCAATTGTTAACTTTTTCTGACATCGGACTGAGGCAAGAAAAGGTTCCCCAACGGGGTACTTAGCTTTATTGAAGACTTCGGACTGAAATTCGAATCGAAAATCTCAGGTGTCGGCCGACCGGCAATTGCTAACTGCTTCTGCTTCGGGCACCACGCAGCAAAAACGACCGAAGAAAATGGCGTCGGATTCCTCTTATATACCCCTGGCACACTGACGTCAGGGAAGAAGCGACAGCAACCGACGCCGGACCAAGACTTTGGACTTAAGGCCGACTGCGGGCAGGATAACCCAAGTGTAATGACTGCAGCAGGGTAACACGATGAACATCTTTGGTTCCAGTTTCCACTTGTGTGGGTCCATGAGATTTCTGCTTAGATCGCCTGCCAGTGTATTTAGCTTGCCTGGCAGGAATTGAGCTTGTAGGTGCACTTGGTAGCTCAAGGCTGTGTTCCACAAAGCTATGGCTAGTCTGCAGAGAGGGTATGAGTGGGATTCCCCCCCCCCCTGCTTGTTTATGTACCACATAACAGTGGTGCTGTCCGTCTTTACCAATAATTGTCCTGGAAGAATGTGGTCCTTGAAGGCTGTCAGAGAATTCTGCACAGCTAACATTTCTTTTTGATTGATATGCAAGTGCATTTGACTCTGGTTCCATTTGCCCTGAATGCACTGCCCTGCCAAGTGAGCCCCCCATGCATAGTCTGATGCGTCTGTTGTTAGGGTTTGGGCGGCATGGGTAGAGTGAATAGCAGTCCTTCGTTGTGGTGGCAGGCCTCTGCCCACCAAAGGAACTCTGGCTTTATACAAGGAATGATAGGAATCCTTGATTCTAGGTCCTGAGAATGTTGACACCATAGGCTTTTTAGATACCATTGCAGTTTCCTCATATGCAGTCTTGCATATGGAATTAGTAGAATGCAAGAGGCCATGAACCCCAAGGCTTGCAGTATTTTCCTTGCAGATAGCTGGGTCTTTTTGGCCAGTAGTTTGAAGTAGGCTGTCAAATAAACTTGTTTCTCTGGCGTGAGGTAGGCCATCTGGGAAGTTGTATTCAAGCTTGCTCCCAGGAATACAATTTTTTGGCAGGGTACTAGGTGTGATTTCTTTTCGTTTATGGTGTACCTCAGTGAAGTTAGTAGTTTCTTTACAAATGACAGATGATTTAATAGTATGTCCTGGCTTTCTGCCTGAATTAGACAATCATCCATGTATGGGTATATTTGAATATGTCTTTGCCTGCAGAATGCAATGACTGGAGCTTGGCACTTTTTGAATACCCTGGGCGCAGTAGATAAGCCAAAGGGCAGTGCAGAGAACAGATAGTGCATGTAGCCTGCTTTGAAGCGTAGGTATTTTCTGCACGATTCCCTTACTGGGATGTGCATGTAAGCTTCCTTTAAATCCAATGTGGCCAACCAGGCATTTTTACCTAGCATTGGAATCAGCTGATGAAGAGTTAGCATTTTAAATTTTGGGATTACCAAAAAGGTGTTTTGGGTAGACAGGTCCAGGATAGGACGCCATGAACTGTCTTTTCTGGGTACCAGGAAAAGTCTTGAGTAAAAACCTTGCCCCCATTCCTCTTCTGGGACAGCTGGCTGAATAGCCCTGATACTTCGAAGAGAAAGAACCTGCTATTGAGGCTCTGCCCACTGATTAGGGGGTAGGTCTGGACAACCGTTTGGGGTTGGTAAGTAGTGGAAGTGGAATCTGTACCCTAGGGAAACTATATTTAAACCCATTTGTCTTGGGTAATGAATTCCCAGTTTTTTGCATGCAGGGTGATCTTTCCCCCTAAAGGAATAGTCAGTTGAGCACGGCTTGGAAGGATGAAGGTTAAGTCATTGTGACAGTTTACCATAGGGGGGTGTCTTACTACTTCCAGCTTTGGAAGTGGGAGCCCCCCCCCCCCTGCTTAGGCCTGTGAGTACCTTGAGACTGAAGCCTGGGTGGTCTGCTGGTCCTGGTTTGGACTGAGAAGGCCTCGAAGAGACAGGAAAGGACCAATTCTTAGAAGGCCAGTGCCTACTAAATCTGGGAGGCTGTACTTGCAGGAAATCTTTAACAGTTTGCATAGATTTACCTTTTTCCTCCATCCTTTTAAGTACATCTTCTGCTTTGTTGCCAAACAGGCAGTCTTGATTTAAGGGAGCATCCAGTAATTTAGCTTTAACATGATCTGGCAAAGTTTGTTCCTTAAGCCAAGCATGCCTTCTACAGACCCAGTGACAGCAGCCCTGCAAGATGCCTCTAATAAATCAAAACCACACTGCAAAGTAGGTTTACCAACTTGTTCAGCAGAATGCATTAAATCCTGTAATTCTTTATTTTCAACACAGTCAGGAATCAACATCATTTTCTGTTTAAGTAATCCAATAATATGCTGCTGATACTTTAACATATGAAACTGGCAGTTTAAGGCCCTAATGGCCAAAGTAGCAGAAGTGTATACCTTCTTACCCAATCTGTCCAGGGTCCTGGAATCTCTATCAGAGGGGGTAGGGTTTTTGGTAGTAGTAGCCTTAATGACTTTGGGTCCCTGTGAAATGGTCTCTGGATCCGCTGTAGGATTCTTAAAGAGGAACTTGTGAGAGTCAAGTACTCTAATACCTGTCAGGTTTCCTGGGAGCCAAAGTTAAAGTGTCTGGGGCCAGGTTAGATTCCAAGAATCATCTGCAATGCTCAGTACAGGAGGGATAGCTAAAGGCCTGTGTTGAGGTAGGAGTAAAAATTCCCTAAGCCTCTTTTTGGAGTCAGAGTAATCCTGGCTTTTCCAGCGAAAATGCTCCATAAGAGTATGCAAAGTTTCACCAAAAGAGGAATCTTCTGGAGGGGAAGCAGAGGGAATGGAGTCCTCTGCATCAGAATCCTCATAGGTAGATAAGGGCAAATCCTGGTCATTAGAAGAAACAGAAATTTCAGAATCCTGATCAGAAGAATCAGAAAGAAAATCAGTTCTAGGCCTCTCCGAGAATGAAGGGTGGCTTCCCCTGATTAGAGTAATAAGGTCTTCAGCCATTCTTATCATTTGTTTTTTTTATGCATAGGGGCCTGACCATGCGGTCTGGGCATCGGCTTTCTAAGCGTGGATCGAGTTTTAGGCCTTGAAGAAGAAGATGGCGTTGGTTTAATATGCAAGTCAGTAGGTCTAAATACACCCTCAGAAGCCGGTGCCTGCACAGCGGCTCCAGACCCATCCAAGGTAGAGATATCCACAGGTTCTATAGTCGAAGAAGCTTCTCACGGCATACTGGACTCCGAATGGGTCTCAGTAGAGGCCTGCGAATCTGAAGTAGCGGGTATCAGGGGCTGAAAAAGCGCCTCACTGAGTACCAGTGAACTGGCGATTTGCTTAACGGAAGCATCAGCGGCAGCTTTGGACCTATGCAGTCTGTCTCTGTCTTTATCTTTGCGTTTTTTCAGAAAGTCGGTAGTTGGGCGGCTTACCGAAGCCATTTCTGGATAATAGAACTGAGTACCAAAATAGATAGATGCGAAAATGAACAAAAGACTAATAGTTCGAGGATTGAATAAGGCACAAAACTTACAGCGAGGGACGTCGTGATCTGGGCCTAAGCAAGGAATGCAGTACGAATGAAAATCTTTATGAGGTATTTGCTTTCCACAAGTAATACAATTGTTAACTTTTACTGACATCGGTTTAGAGTAAGAAAAAGGAACCCCAACAGGGTACTTAGCACTGTTGAAGACTTCGGATCTGAAACTCGAAAATGAAAATTTCAGGAGTCGGCCGACAGGTACTTGTGAACTGCTTCTGCTTCGGGCACCGCACGGCAAGAAAGATTGATGTAATGGCGTTGGCTGCATGCTTTATACCCCCCTGACTACCTGACGTTATGGAAGAAGAGACAGCAACCGACGCAGAACCCAAGACTTTGATAATCAGGCCGACTGAGGGCTACCTGCAAGCAGATAACCCAAATGTAATGACTGCAACAATGAAACACAAAGAACATCAAGGCCAATGGGCCCAGACCATTATCTAATTGTAGGATCAAGCTTATAATTAAAGGGTTTATTACCCTTGATCCATGTAATGGCTGCAAAAATGAAACACAAAGAACATCAAGGCCAGTGTGCCCAGACCATTATCTAACTGTAGGGCCAAGCTTATAATTAAAGGGTTTATTACCCTTGATGCAGAAACTGACAAAAACATCTTCAGATAAACTTTTACTGAAGGACTCAGCCTTGAAAAAGGTGACCTGTAGATTCAGAGCTGTTTTCAGCTCAGGAGGTCCCCAGGTCAAAAATGACTTCATTATCAGCTCTGATATATTCTCCGCCATCAGCTCCAGTTTAATTGAATTATAATCATCTCAAATAAGTCCCCTGAAAGGCTCTTCCTCTGAGAGGAATATGTTGCAGTATCCCTTCTTTACCTCTTTCCACTTCATCATTTCAGTCGTTCATGTCCTCCAAGAGTACATCCGGAGAAGATCTAGATCCCATGATGAGGGCTTTCTTGAAGATGTTGATCAAAATGGAGTCCTCCCATCACTCCTGGTTCACTGGATGGGCAAGGCTAGCCCTGAGTTCCCCCTGCAAGCTCCCTTCCCTGGAATAAGTTTTGGCACCAGTGGTTTTGTAGCCAATCTCCAACTACAGGCCTGTTCCTACAGTGCTGACCACAGTACCCTGTTTGACATTTGATGTGCCTGATGCAACATACTCTACCACAAGATTCTCAGAATCCAAGTAGTCTCAAAACTGCTGACTCGACAGCTGTTCTTCAGCACCTTCAATCTAAGCCGCCTCACATGGACCCCCTATTTGTATTGTATACATCAGCCTTTAACTGCTTCTACTCCCCTCCTTGAGGGCATCCCCCTTGTCCACTTTGGGGGCTTCCTTTTCAGAGCCACCAGTTCCACCTACAGAAGGAAAGGATCCAGTCACACGCTATGGGAAGGATAATACAGTCACCACTGAGTGTAGACAATGCAGACCTCAATAGGATCTGTTCTGCCCTAGGACTCTCACACTTTCACACCAGAGTCTCAACATGCATACAAGTATCATAGCAGAGTGTCTGGCCTCAAAACAATTGCTCAACAGTAGAACGAGTCCTCTGAGGAGTCAGGACACCCCCAATTTCTCAGAGGAGTTGGGGCACCCCATGACATTTTGAGACAGGGGAAGTGTAAAAAGATTCACGCTGACTCCCCATCAGAATCAGTCACATTTGACCTTAAATCAGATTAGAGAGGGTTCAACCCATTCCCTCCCATACATGCCACTTTCAGCAAGATCCCAGAAGTCAAGTGGCAGAGGGACCTAAACCCACAGACACCCCTCAGGCAAGAAACTTCTTTGGGGGTCTACTGCTTGACACCATCTACTTCTTGGGCAGTCCTCTCAGCAGATAAATTAATACATGTGGAAGGAGCCAGACACATGTGAAATGGTGCCCCAGAAACAAGACAAATTTCTTAGGCCCACCATGGACAGACAGCAATGGCAAAAGTTGGTTGGCTGATTCCATCGTTGTGGTAGCAGTGACTAAAAAGGAACTAACTGATGATACAGTCACATTCCATCTGCCCAACAAGGAGTGTACAGTTACAAATTAAGAAGTTGAGCATATGCTTTGAGCACAATTGCCCAAGGGCCCTGTACTATGCTACCCACATATACAATTTTTACAGGAACAAGGGCAATAGCACTCACCACTTTGAGAAGGACCCCAACATCGGACTCAGGGAAGAAGTTGCAAACTCCCCTGAGAAATACAATTAACATTTTTAGTCTCTTCATGCAACTCATACTCAAAGAAGCTATTAGAGCAGCTGAATCATCAGGCTTGACTGTGATTCTTACATTTCTGGGGACGACTTTAAGAAGTTTTTTATAAATGCCCCCTTTGACAGTCCTTTATTGTTTGGTCCTTCCATGAAAGAAAACAAAATATAATTATGAACAGGATGGAAAGGAGCTTTCTGCCATCAGTGAGATTTGGAGATCTTACAGCAGGAAATAAAAGGGCACAGTCACTCTGATGTAGAAAATGCAGCTGTCAACTGTTCACATAAACTTTTGACAGTAGTGGACAAGACAAGAGGCAACTTTTTCACTGGATGCCGGCCCAGAGGTCAAGGAGGCCCGCAAAAACCAAGTATACTATGGGCCCGTTTCTGAAGGCAACCTCACAGTCTCTGAAGGACTTCCTCCTAGAGGCAGCTGGTGGTCCTTTATCCTTCTACTTTCCTGTGTGGATGATCTTCACTTAGGACAAACTGGTAAGAGGAAAAATATCTACATACTATGCAATACTGTTTTCCAAGCCCCCCCCTCCAAATTCAAAAGGCCACTTCTATCATCTTATCAGTTAAAAGTGGCAAAAATGAGAAACTGACTTTTTTTTTTTAAAAGCAAAAAGAAGCAATCCAAGATATCCTTATCAGACAAGACAGGGTCAGGATTTTAGTCCAGGTTATTTTTGGTTGCAAAGGAAAACAAGGACCTTGGGCTTATTTTGGACCCCAGTCAACTGAGCAACTACATCAGAAAGACTCAATTCAGGATGATCACAGTGTAATTGATTTTACCTTGTCTCTGGGAAAACAATTTAATGTGCCCTGTAGATCTTAAAGATGCCCACATCCATATCAAAACTGCCAAAGTATCTTGGAGCCAGTCACTTTCAATTTACAGCCCTGTCCTTCAATCTTACCACAGTCCCCAGAGTATTCAAGTGCATGACAGTCACAGCAGCTCACCTATGCCTTCAGTGAATCAGAGTATTCTCTTATCTGAATAACTGGATCTTAGCTGCTCCAACAATGGAGTCACTGATCAAAGCCAAGGATCATCTGCTCCATCTCTGCACATCCTAGTGATTTCAATAAACTATAAAAAGTCATTCCTTCATCCAACTAAAATTACTCAGTTTGTTGAATGTCACCTGGACACAACCACATCGATAGTGTTTATTCCATAACCCAGAATTTAGACAGTGAAATTAACCATCCAGAGTATTCTCTTGTCTTCTTCTCCTACAGCTACATTAGTCCTCAAAGTCCAAGGTCTAATGGCCTCCTATATCCTAATGGTACAGTTTGTGTGCTTTCATATGAGAATTCTGCAGTGACTCGTAAAGGCGCAATGCTCTCAGCTTTGCCAATCACTCTCAGTTCCAATCATTATAACTAACCTTTGCAAACAACAGGTACAGTGGTGGTGAGATCCCCCCTACATACATTCCAGCAGGCAATTTGTTCATCTGCTGGCAGTAATGGCTTCCACAGACACTGCCTCCTCCTCCTTGAGGTGGAGAGGAGCATTACAAGGAGAGAATGGTCCAAGGATTATGGAGTCTAGAAGAGGCCAGTCTTCATCATCAGTATCTTAAGAGAAGCAGGCAGTTCTAGCATTGCAGGATCGTCAAATTAGACAAGTTGCTTGAGGACCCATAAGTCATATCAGACAGATGTGAATGAAATGATCTAGTGTTTTCTTAAATATATTAACTACCATTTTCTGAGCTTTTGGCTAGGAGGCAATCACTATCAGTTCAAATACCTGCCCTTCAGCCTCACCACAACTTCCTGGATATTCACTAAGTGAACTGCATAACTTACAGACCTTCTACGGCTTAGAGGGGTCATCGTTTTTCCCTATCTATACAGCTGTCTCTTTGCTGCAACCAGCAAAGAATCCCTACTCTTACCAGGGACTATTTTTACAGCTATGCCTGTCTTTAGGCATCTTTATAAATTATCAGAAGTCATAGCATTAGACTTCAAAACAAATGCCTTTCATAGGATGCCCTCTAGACACCAACTTATGCCAGGTCTCTCTCACTCCAGAATGACTGTGGTCCCCCGCCCCTGTTCTGTTCAAATTCTCTACCATTAACTACTCCCCCAGCCTAGCTGGTTCTACCATTAACTACTCCCCCAGCCTAGCTGGTTCTACCATTAACTACTCCCCCAGCCTAGCTGGTTCTAAACACTATGGCTTTCATAGTGACTTTTATCACCATTGTCAATTATGCAAGACTTCAAATAAGGATCCATCAGTGGATGTCCACACAATGGTCGCAACTAACAGATTCCACCTGTCTGCCACAATACGTTTAACTCAGACTTGCAGAGATAATTAAAACTGGTGGCCGATTTCACCACTAGTTCATATACAAAGGAAACACCCTCCATCAGCAGTAGTGACCATGGATGCCTCCTCTCTGGAGTGGAGTGGGAGGATACTTTGAAGGGGGAATGAGCCAAAGTAATTGGAAGCACTGACAGGCCTCCCTTCACATCAATATTTTGGAAATGAGACTGTCCCTCCTAGTGTTTGCAGGAACGTCAGGATATCTTGCCTCCAGGAGTGACAGCCATACAAATGGACGTGTTGACAAGTCTGATGCATCAACAGGCAGGGAGGAACCAAGTCCTACTCCCTCTGCAGGAAAGCAATAAGCATTCGATTCAGTTCACTTTCTAGTCACAAAGCACATTCCTGGGAAAGTCAGCTGGCTAATGGACAGGCTCAAAACTATCCTAGTGCCTCGTGAGTGGCCCCTCAACCCTCTAGTGCCTCAAGAGACTTTTTGTCACTGAAGCCAGCAGCCTTGTTGCAACTTGTCTGCTCTCCCTCCATCATCAAATGTAGAAGCTACTTCATCCTAAATTTCCCCAGAAAGGCAGTCACCAAGAAATACATTAGTCTGTCAATATCCCCCAGTCTTCTATATGCATTTTTCCGACTCCACTAACACCAAAGTTTCTTCAGAAAACTTCAACCCACAAGTCAAAAATAACCCTCATTGCACCTCATTGACCCAAGCAGACGTGGTTAATCCTGCTCATGAGTCATCTGAAGAAACCTCCATTGCCCTTAGATCTTCAAAGAATCTCCTCTCATCCTTCCACCCCTCCCGACTTCAGACAGCCTTACCCAGACCTTCTCAATCCCAAGTTAACCACAAGGTTTTCTCCAGTTTCCTTAATGGCCAGGCATTCCTGCTTCTCTGAGGAAATAGCTCAGACAAAAGCAGCCAATGGTTCAGTTGCTTCTTTGCACAGAACACCCAAAATTACTGACTCTATTACTTTACCTGTGGCAGACAGATCTACTTACTGACAAAGGTCTGTGAGCTCTTACCTTAAAAATTGGCTTTATTACAACTATCTTGCAATCCTCTGGAATACAAGCTGACTAGTAACATGCCTTAAACAACAACTTAAAGGGTTGAGCTAGGTGATTGTTTTAATTTATTTCATCTTGATAAATGAGTAAGTGAACTGGTCTACAAACCATTTTTCCATAACCCAGACAGCATGGTGCAAGGCACAAATTGTTATACATAAACCAAAGAATGCGCAGAGTTGTACACAGTACGATAACAAATTAGAAACAATACACCTGTAAGTTATTTACAATTATAAATACAAGAAAAAGTATTACTTATAATATGTAGAATTAAGGTAGCCATTCATCTGGTGGTCACTTGTGAAAATGTAGGTTTTACAAGAAAGATGTGATACAGCATGCACTGCAAAGATTCTTTGTCATGGAAGCAATATTTTTTGTGTTCTTAAAAAGTTGTTTTAGTTTCTAAATAACTGAATTGTTTCTTGCTGCCTCTCGTCTGCAGGTAGCCATTTCCAAACAGCTGGGTCTAGCCTACAGAATGCTCATTAAACAAAGTTTAATGAGGATAATGCTATCTTCTTAGCTTCCTCAAAGTGTGCAGTTAGGGTACTTGATTTGTAAGTTTGTTTCAGAGGTGGTAAAAATGGGACGCTGTCCCCCTAACAACTTGGAGATGAGATATCTGTGGCACTGTCATTTGTAAATAGCCAGTTACACTGCTGCAGAAGTTGGCAGTGATGAGTTTGAGGTTCTGCATGAAAAAGAAATCTGGAGATTTTATTTATATTAGTTTATGTTTTACATGTGTTTGAGCCCGACTGTAAAGTTTACAAGAGGGAGCCCACATTTGATTTTATAAATAAGCACATTTTTAGCAGAGGCATTATGAGCTATAGTGATGAGGAGGTGACAGACTACAGCAAAATTTTAGTTGGAGTGTTTTGCTAATGTTGTCAGTATGCTTGGCCAGTGTGACAGTATGGCTCAAGGTGATCCCCAAGTACTTCTGTTCTGTTACTAGTGGTAGTGAGTTTCTACCTTTATCAGTAACATCATCATTATGGGAAACAACACTTGTACCAAATTCACAATGCAACTCAAAAAGCATTTCATGCAAACCAAATGCTCCTGTTTTATCAAATGGCATATCACCTAACCTATCTCCTTTCAGAGTCTCTTCTCTCTCATGATTTACTGCAGACTCACCCACTTTAGAAACTAATATATTTATTGTACTCTCTGCTTGATTGTACATTACACAGTGCTTATTCACTAGAATGTATATACACATTTTTTTCTATGTAATTAGGGTGTACTACTCTGTTATTACTTACATTTCTGTATTTTTGTGTGTGAAATGCTTTGTATTTCACCCAGGCTGGAAACTGAAATTAGTCAATATTGACAAATGCACTACACCTGTCAACATACATATATAAAATTAAATCATTTCATTCTTTGAAAATGAACAAGGCAGAAGATTTGCTGGTCAAAATAAGAGACAATCTGACTGCTTTTTATATTTAAAATGTGTTTTTTTTAACAATAACCTGTACAACATTATAATAAATTTCAGCTTTAAAATTAAAGTATATTTCATCAAGGATACCTTTACAGCTTATCAGTGTAGAACATGTAATGTTCTGACTGCTCCACTGTAATAATTTTACAAGAAAGCATGCAGAAATAATGAGTCCAAGAGCAAGATGAAGACAATGATCAAAGTGAAGAAAACACCAGTCTAATAAGGAAGATGTCAAATGAATTAAAAGAAATAAGACACTGGGTTGCTCAAAAGACAACGCAAATCACCTTACAGCAATTAAATCTGTAACAATAAGAAACAGTTCACTTACTTTGTTCTTTATCACAGAGGTGAAAGCAGAGAATACAGTTTTGTAATTGTGTGCTCTTACTGCTGCCCCCAACCACCTGTCACCTCCCTCCCCACTTAAATGTTAGCATCACTTTCCCTTTAAAACATGAAATAGACATTTTTGATCAATAAACTCTTATTGGAAGTATTAATTTAGAAAGTTGTAGACATCATATGGCCTAAAAAAAAAAGTCATGGTTTCTCTAAGTAACGCATAGAATAACTGTACACAGTAGAGTACAATGCGTATGCCTAGCTATACCTTTGCTTAGTCATAAAAAATGCTGATTACACAAATTGATTCCCAAGAACTACAAAACAAATTTAACAGCTAAAGATGTAACACAGCACACACTACACAAAAACTATACTGCCACCTACAGAAATGTAACAGAAGGGGCCAGAACACTATCATTTAAGAAATGATTTGCTCAAGATGAATGGTTTACACCTGAACTGCTCTAAATGTATGTACTTCCGATTTTGCTGGGTTTCAGTACAGGACAAGTGCATCATACAACAATTAAGTGCATATTTAGTCTGCTTTTATTCTGACAGACAATGGTAAGATAAAAACATTTACAATTTTTAAATATTTTGCTGTTAATATCATACTAAAATCTTTCTCAGTAATCCTGTCTAAACCTGAAGCTTTTTAAAAATTCAGCCAGCTTTATACAGCAGACTCATAATTCTAATTTCATTTAGTTCCAAAAGAGATCTTTTACTTCCATAGCTTGTATAATTACAATTATTACTTATGTTTCTATATAACTGCATAAAAACACCATCTTTCCTTACGACTTCATCCTGTGTGATATCATTAGGTGCATGGTAACTTTCTCTTTACAGATACATTTGAAAAATGATTTCTAGCTGTCTTCCAAAAAGTTTAGTAATAGGGCTTCATAATTTTGTTAGTCCCTTTTTGCATTTAATTTGAACTTACTATATAGGCACTTTACTTCTTTCTTCAGTAATGATTTATCTTTTTACTTGCTACCTTACACTTCATAATACTGGATTTAATGCTGTCCCACTTTATTGAAACATCCACATCTTTAGTTAATTACTATTGACCATTTAATATCATATAAGGTCTCCCTTGCTTGTCTGTTTTTATCACCACTACCACTCTCTGCTTACCTTTTACATCAATCAATCTTCTCCAATATTTGGAACAATGATATACTGATTGACTGCATGCATATATATATGTGTGTGTGTGTGTGTGTGTGTGTGTGTGTGTGTGTGTGTGTGTGTGTGTGTGTGTGTGTGTGCATTTTTATGTAATACATACATTTTCATCATTTTCCTATACACAGAGAAAGTGCAAGAAAACTACACATGTATAGTCATCTATATTATACAAATATGTATCACACACAAACATGTAAGTACTCACATCCATATCTACATACATAGATGCCAGAAGAGAGGAAAGAAAGTCAATAAGTAGCAGCAAGTTTTAATTTAATAAAAATGATGAATGACTACCAAAGCAAATAAACTCTGAAGTCAGACTACATCCTGTGTTGCTTTTGATTGCTTAGTTGAATATATAATGCAGAACTAGTGGCTTTCTGCAGACATATTACTGAAAGTAAATCCAAAAGAGTGCAGCGAGCCAAACAGGAAACCCAATAGGTTATATTCCACTCGATTTATTAGCAAAGAAAACCAACAGACATTAACGCTTTTAAAATACAGAAAATACGAGTTTTCGTCCTGAAAATTCGGACTTCATCAGATACATAAGAATTAATACCATTTATCCCTTATATATCCAAATTGAAAGCAATTAACCAATAGAATGTTAACTAAGCATTTAAATGGGCAAACCAACATTCTCTCTGGGCTCATAAATATTCATGAATCAAAATTTAAATAGGTTTCATTACTACAGAAAAACTTGTAGACTCAATAATATTATTTAAAACATAAATATATAATTCAAATGTTTCCATACATTTATAAATAAATAAATACATAAAAACGTTAAATAAATATGATATAAATATATAAATATTGAGAATTAAAACTACATATAAAATCTAATAATGAGTAGCTCCCTCTACTGTAGAAATTCATAATTGTCATTAAATTCTGCTGGCTCTTAGTTTTAATAGTGGCAAGATTGTTAAAAAATCATTACGACCTGTTTTTTTCCCCGCATCTAGGGTAACTTGCCACCATAATTCTTTACTTTCTAAAATTTCCTCCCAGGGACCCCCTCTGGGATCCTGTCTAATTTGTTCCAATACAAAAAAGTAAAAAATATATCCTACACAAACCCTGGAATGTTTATAAAGTGCATTAGTGTCTTTTGCTTTTAAAATGTCGTAGGTGTGCTCATATATTCTTTTTCTTAATGTTCTTTCAGTTTTACCTACGTAAAATGATTGACATTTTTGACATATCACAAGGTATACAACTCCTTTAGTATCACAACAATAAAAACCCTTACTTCTAATCCATCTCTTTCTACTCTCAAGGTAAATTTCACCTTCATTTATAATATAGGGGCATTGATTACACCTTCCACATTTGTATGTCCCTATTCTTCTATTTCCTATTGGTAATATATTAATACTTGAAAATAGTAATAATAGAGTTATTAATGGGTCCAGGATTTTTCTTATACTATGGGAATTTTTATATATCACCTTTGGGGTTATTTTAGATATTTCCTCAATATCTGTAAGTGATACTAATTTTTCCCATTCCCTCTGTAAAATATCCCTCAACTTATAATTAGTGGCATTAAATTCGACCACTAGACCTCTTTGAAACCCCTCAGACAGATTTTCGTCTTTATTTCCTCCCTCTTGGATATTCTTATTATACCCTATGCCTTTAATAGGCCTAAATCTGTCTATTCTACCTTTTTCCACCTCATTCCTTATTTTATTAACAAACATTTTAGGATAACCTCTGTCTATAAACATTTTCTCTAATAAATCACATTCTTTCACAAAATCTATATCCAAGCTAGTCATTCGAGAGCCCCTAACAAATTGCCACTTAACTATATGTCTTTTACAATGTAAAGGGTGGGCGCTATCATAATGTAGGAAGGAATTACAAAGTACTTTTTCGAAAAACTTTAGTTTCAAATTTTTGATTTATCTTATATATCTCCACATCTAGATATTGCAAACAATCATGGGTGATGTTATAAGTAAATCTCAAGAAGCTAGTGGTTTTATTTAAATAATCCATAAATTCCATAAATTTCTCCTGTCCACCAGTCCAGAAAATAACTATGTCATCTAAAATTCTGCGGTATAAAATCCAGAATTTCTGAAATTTAGAATTTAAAATAAATTTCTCCTTCCATTTGGATAACACAATATTTGCATACGTGGGAGCGCATGCTGCACCCATAGACACACCTTGTGTTTGCTGAAAGAATTCACCATTGAGAATCAGGAAATTGTATTTAAGTATTATCTCCATAAGGCCTATACTAACTATTTTTTCATTTTGAGTCAGCTCTTTATCCTGAAATATAGTTTCTTCAAACAATTGCATACCTTTGTCGTATGGTATACTTGAAAACAAATCCACTATATCAATGGTGACAAACAATAAGTTGTCCATATACATCTCAGGTGTGAGTTCTTTTAGTAAATCACAGGAGTCTTTAAGAATAGTTCTATTATTTACCCATATGTGCTTGTTTCTTAAATCCACATATTTTGCCAGTGGTAAAGTTTTAGAACTATCCGCAGAAACAATTGGTCTGAGGGGTGGATCTATTGGATTTTTATGAATTTTAGGTATGCCAAAGATAATGGGTATCTTTGGCTTACCCACATATAAAAACTTAAAGATAGAATCATCTATAACTTTTTCATATACCATGTCATGCAATAGCATATCTATTTTTTGATAAGCCATATTCACTTCATTCTTGGAAACGCAAGCATATTTCTTTTCATCCCTTAATATTAAATTCATCTTTCCTTCACAATATATATTCTCCATGATCACAATACCCCCTCACATATCGAGTTTCATAATTCTAACCTGGTGGTTGCATCTTAACTCATTTAATACCTCAGTTTCTTCCTTATTAAGGTTATAAGAATATTTATTTTTATCCTGTAATTTTCTAACTTCGTTCTCAAGTATTACTTCAAAATTCTTTAATTGAGGGTGTAAAGGTGGGTTAAACATAGATTTTCTTACTAGTCCTTGATTTACTCTATTATTCTTCTTAATATTGTTTCTTGAGGCAAAAACCTCCAAATTAATCTTTCTCACAAATAGTTTGATATCAAGCAATGTCTTAGTGAGGTCTCCTTTAACATAGGGTATAAATTTTAACCCTTTACTAAGCAATTTAAAATGCTCCTTGGTTAGTGGTATACTACTAAAATTATAAACAGAAAATCCTTGATATGTATTTTTAAAACTTTCCGCAAAAATTTCTTCTTGTTTGTCACATGTCACACTGAGAGAAGGGGTAAAACATTCTAAAATCTCCCTCTCCCTCTTCTCCCCCCCCCATTTGAAAATTTCCTCTATTTATACCCTTTTGGTTATAAACTTGTTCAGCTCCTCTCAAGGGTGGAAATTCTGTGTCATATTCCATATCATTCCATTTGTTTGTCTTGTTATAATTATTAATCCTCTTCCCCCTTGTGTTAGTACCATACATGTCCCACTTGGTATAGGGTGGCTTGGGATAACTAGTTTTACTTTCATACTCTTGTATATCCCTATTTAACTTACCCATCTTACGTTGAATTAAATCATCACATTTATTATCTATCTTTTCTTATTTTAAAATACTTATCACTTTCTTCTTTAATACCAAAAATCAGGTCTTCCTTAATAAATATATCTAGTTCCTCTATTTCTTTTTTAAGTATTTCTTGCTTTCTATCATTTTCTTTAATAATAAGTTTCAACACTTCCAGCCCACATTTGTTAAAAACTTTAAGTAAACTCTCATAAAAATCAGAGCCCACTTGGACGTTATTCGGGTATTTATATACCCCAAGTCCTTTTGGTACAATTTCTCTACTCAAACATTCTCTTAAATAAGCATTTTCAATACTATACGTTCTATATTTAGTCATCATTTTAGTTAAATTATCCAGTTTAACAACGTAAGAATCACCATTTGGTTGCCCACAAAACACATTGTTGTCCATTTTAAAATGAAAGTCTCTCTGTAACCATTCATTCATAGTTTTCACATTTGTTTTAACAGTACCTGTAGGTGCTAGTGTAGAAGTAAGCGTTTTGGGTCTAGCACCTAAGTCCATAAATGAATCCTTTTTCGCCTCCTCGCCCTCCATTTCCATTTCAAAAATCTTCGGTGTGGCTGCTGGATTGAACGGACTACCATTAAATGTTACAGGGTCGCCGGCGTCTCCATTTTTGCCCATAAGCTCCCTTTTTCTTTTGTGTTGGTGCCCAGTAAACCCTTCGGTTCCATTTCCAGCTGCAATACACGTATTACCACGTCCAGGAAGTAAGGAGTGACATAGAGGCGTGAGTAAATCTATGAGTTCAGTGAGTTGGCCAATCAATTTCCTAGATTGTCCCAACTCTTCCTGTCCTTGCGAACTCATCTGAGGCACAACGTCAAGGCTTCCTGATAGCTCTTACACAAAAGTAAACTGATAAAAACCAAGTGAAAGCACTCCAATGTCACAAATAAATCCAAAAAGAGAGTGCAGCGAGCCAAACAGGAAACCCAATAGGTTATATTCCACTCGATTTACTAGCAAAGAAAACCAATATACATTAACGCTTTTAAAATACAGAAAATATGCGTTTTCGTCTTCAAAATTCGGACTTCATCAGCTACATAAGAATTAATACCATTTATCCCTTATATATCCAAATTAAAAACAATTAACCAATAGAATGTTAACTAACTCATGTATATTATACAAATATGTACCACACACAAACATGCAAGTACTCACATCCATATCTACATACATAGATGCCAGAAGAGAGGAAAGAAAGTCAATAAGTAGCAGCAAGTTTTAATTTAATAAAAATGATGAATGACTACCAAAGCAAATAAACTCTGAAGTCAGACTACATCCTGTGTTCTTTTGATTGCTTAGTTGAATATATAATGCAGAACTAGTGGCTTTCTGCAGACATATTACTGAAAGTATTTCCCCTGGACAGAAGGATGTACAAAATGTGAAGCAAAAAAAATCAGCAATACAGTAGATGAAATACTGTGGTCACTATACTTAATCATCCATCCATCCACAACCCCTTTTTCCCATTTCTGCACATGGGGGTCAGGGTGTCACTTCAACACAACCTGGGCCACACAGACAAGGATAACTGCAATATTATATGTAAATATATATATATATATATATATATATATATATATATATGTGTGTGTGTGTGTGTGTGTGTATGAGAGAGAGAGAGAGAGAGAGTGTGTGTGTCTAAGTGGACAGTACAGAGCAGCCAAACAATCAGCATGCTTTTGGAAAGTGCAAAAAAAGTAGAATAACCAGAAGAAACAGTCACAGACATGAGGAGGACATGCAATCGCCACACAATGACTGGAGGTCTGGACTGAACCACGCATCACATAGTTGTAAAGCTGAGAACCTAACTGCTGAGCTACCATGCTGTCTAAAAATCCAATGCATCACTGTCTTTTATTTTTATTTCATCTATTTTCAACTAGAACCTACTTACAGTAAGGAAAAAAAAAAGAAAAGAAAACTACAGATATTGAGAAACGTTTTAAGCAACTGAAAATAAGACGCAGACACACTAACAATATCTTATAAGTAAAACTGCAAGCAGAAACATGTAGTGACTAAAGCTAGGCAAAACACATCTTTACAGTATGCCATCTTAAGTACACCACTAAGAACAGATGAAGATATAATTATACTAAATAATTATCTACATTAACGTATGTATGTCAGGTACACTTTCAGTATGATCACTGTACAAAATGAGACGACCTTTCTAGTCGTACAAATATAGCATAAATGAAGTCTCAGGTCCCTAGTGTCGGTCTTCAGCTATGTCAGCAGCACCACTGACTGAAAGTAGCATAAAGGCATGCAATTTATAACAAAAACATTCTAATTCATCAAAATGGCAACAATGCTCTACTTGCAATGAAATACAATTAAACATGGTGCTTTATCTTGAACAAAGACACAATGGGTCAAATTCAATAAAATCTTTCTCTGATACGGTGCCTTCTATTTTTTTCTTCTTCTTTTTGTAGTTATGTATCTGAAATACTGCTATTACCTGTATTGCTCGTGGGAAATTTAACATTTAGCCTGGTTACATTAATTTTGACAAAACAGAACAAGACCAAAAAGCTTAACACTTACTGAAGCGACCCTCACACAGGCCTTAGTTATGTCTGGGTGTTAACGTGTACAAATGAAAAAAATAAATAAATAACCAATCTGAACATTTTAAATTAACAAGGAAAACACTTTTCAAAAAATATATATATACTCAAATGCACACAAGAAACACTAGGCTAAAGAGTAATGTACTGGTGAACTTGTTCAACCATTTCTCAAGCAGCCAATACAATATGACCAAAATTACAGAAATTAAATCACGACACCCAAGTCAGCCTAGATAAAAGTACATAAGTAATTAAGCTGTGACTGTGGAAGCAAATATTTATCAGTGACAGTTTTAACCAATTCTCATTGCTACAGTAATGCTATCAAGCAGCAAACTTGTCCTCTATCAAGCATACATGAACTAATCCACTACTGTACAATTTGTAAAGGCACAGTGATAGTGCTACAAGCTATCAGCAAGTTACCTTACCCTCCAAAGTGTTGTCACGCCTTCCTCAGTGGTTATCCTTATTAAAGCATTAAACACATTTTTATATCCTCGCCTCTGGTCTACTGGTAACCTGAAAACAAAATGCAAACTAGTTTGCAGTTTACCAATGCAACTAACACAAAATGTGAAACTCATTTCAAAATGTTAACCATCAACAACCACTAAGCACTGTACACATCTGTAACGAGGATCCAGAAAGGAAATGGGACCACAAGTTTAAAATGGAAAACTCTTAAATGTAACACTTACTTTGTACATACATATTCATACGAAAAGGTGCATTTTATAAGGAAAATAAAAACATGAGGAAATAAGACTTCTAAAACCAAACCGAAGATGGTTTTCTTTTTATAATATGTAAATCTTAATGGATGCATACACACACACACACACACACACACACACAAAGGCACGTGCGCAATCACACACACACACACACACACACACACTCTCACACACACACTCTCACACACACACACACACAATAGCATCTTTAGTATTAACTATATAAGCCAATAAAAAAACATTGTAGCTATATTATACTTAACACCCAGTTTTTACTTTTTAGTTTAAAAAGCTTTTGCTTGATTATGTAATTAAGTACTCCATGCAAATATGTTTTGGAAGTTCTAACAGGGCTTACCTGCCATCTGCAGTCATCCTGATTAAGGCTACTTCTGCTGGCGTTCCAACAAAGGCCCCTACTGCCCCAGCTGTCATACCAATTAATGCTTTCATAAAGAAGTTAGGAGGTGTGCCATCTTGTTTGGTGAATTTTTCAAAAAGAATTGTATAGATACCCAAACGAGTTGTCGTATATGTGGCCTGCCGAAGTAAGCCAGCTGATAGCCTGGAAATGGAATGACAAACCATAATGCATGATGTTAGTAGCATGATGTTCAGTAGGAGTTAATCACACTTTCCAGCGCACAAAGTATTCAATGCAACAAAATATATCTAAAACAACTGTGGGGTCAGTTCAAACTATTCTAGACTGAAGTAGCTTCAAGGATTCTGAGTATATACAGCAGCATCATTTATGCAGTGTTCAAAACATGAAAAGGGGTCAAAGAATTCATAAACATAGTGCACAAATGTACAACTGCATCTTCTGGGACATATTCATTAAGCCACTGAAGACTACCATGGTTCACAGAGATTTACAAGGGGTACACAATCATTCCTAGTATGTTGATTATCACAAAGAATCACCTGGTACTCTACTGCATACAAGATGCTCCCATGCTCAGTAATGAAAGGTAGCACTTTGAAGTCTGACAGCTGGGGCAAAGACAGATGTGCTGGTTAAACTGTACTAAGTTAGGTAAGCAGACTACAGAAACCCAAAAATATAGTTTTAACAGCAGCAACAATTTGTAAGGCAGCTGTTTACTCTGACACCAGTATGAATCAAGCACGATCATTAAACATGCCAGTGGCACAGGGTTCATTACCATTTTGTGTTGATGAGGTGATTGTACGAGCTCCTAGTGGCAAGAGCTCACAAGCATGAGGGGGGATGCGAAACAAGGTGCTGTGTGACAGCAGGTTTGACTGCACCCACCAGGAACATCCCCCCAGTTACTTACATGCTGTACACAGAAAATGTTTTTACTGTGAAGTTCAGCATTATGTCACTGCTGCAGTAGCCTAGGTTACCGCGACAGTGATCTCACGCAGTCACCAAGGCTACCGCGACAGTGATCTCACACAGTCGCCTAGGCTACCGCGACAGTGATCTCACGCAGTCGCCTAGGCTACCGCGACAGTGATCTCACGCAGTCACCTAGGCTACCGCGACAGTGATCTCATGCAGTTGCCTAGGCTACCGCGACAGTGATCTCACGCAGCCGCCTAGGCTACCGCGACAGTGATCTCACGCAGTTGCCTAGGCTACCGCGACAGTGATCTCATGCACTCGCCTAGGCTACCGCGACAGTGCTCTGGCGCACTCGCCTAGGCTACCGCGACAGTGCTCTGGCGCACTCGCCTAGGCTACTGCGACAGTGATCTCGTGCACTCACCTAGGCAACCGTGACAGTGATCTCACGCAGTCACCTAGGCTACCGCGACAGTGATCTCATGCAGTCGCCTAGGCTACTGCGACAGTGATCTCACGCAGTTGCCTAGGCTACCGCGACAGTGATCCCACGCAGTTGCCTAGGCTACCGCAACAGTGATCTCACGCAGTCACCTAGGCTACCGCGACCGTGATCTCACGCAGTTGCCTAGGCTACCACGACAGTGATCTCACGCAGTCACCTAGGCTACCACGACAGTGATCTCACACAGTCGACTAAGTTACAGTGACCATGATCTCCTGCAGTCACCTAAGCTACACGGACAGTGATCTCATGCAGTAGCTTAAGCTACTTGTGTTACATCTTGCCACTGATATAACCAACTGGACATCTTTTTAAAACTTAAGGGTGCTTTTCATGCACTCCAACTGCCAGGAGCTCTAGCAGAACATCATATAAAAGGCATTAGAGCATCAAAAGCTTCACAGACTTCTTGCCATCAAAGTGCGTTCCTTCTGCATGCTTCGTGGAACTCACAGTCAGCAAGGAATCCTTCAAAGTTAAGTATTCAAGTTCCCAGCTGGGGAAAAATCTTCCACTAACTGTTTCTAAGAAAACCTTGTATTTTTTTCTGTGAAAGTTTCATGTTTTGGCTTGGAAATTTCTTTTGGGGACTGTTTCACTGTGACAGGAGATACAGCAAACCTCCAAACGCTGGACCCAACCCAGTTTGGCTTTGTCAAGGGCAGATCATACCTACTCAACCTGGTGGACTTCTTTGAAAAGGTAACCAAGACAATGGATGAGGCAAAAATGGTTCACACTGCCTACCTTGACCTAGCAAAGGCATTTGACACAATACCCCATTCGGGCATTGTTGACAAACTCATCAGGTTAGGTAAAAACTTGTATGTCACCTGGTGAATAGCCAAATGGCTCACAGACAGGACCCAGAAAGTTAGAATTGGGGAGTCCACATTTACAAAGAGGCCAGTTACAAGTGGAGTCCCTCAGAGATCAGTCCTTGGACAGCTCCTTTTTGGCATTTACATCTCAGAAGTCAAGGCCAATGTCAGTGGTCTCTGGCTGACTAAATCTACAGATAATTGCAAATTAGGGGCTGTCACTGAATCCCACACTGACACAAGTGTTCTCCAAGAAAAGCTGACACAGAAACTGGTGTCACAGCCACAGACCAAAACTAAATACCAAGAAATGCATAATAGTATTCTTTGGGAAGTCATCCATGCCTGCTAACTATCATATTGACAACACACGTCTTAGAGCTGACACAGCAGTCAGGGACTTAGCGGCACACATAGTAATCTAGCCTTTGACATCACATGTCTATAGTAGTGAGGAAATCATTCTATGTTGTGCAACTTATAAACAAAAAGTAAGGCATCAAAGTCCAAGGATGTCATTGTTCCACTGTATTCAGCATTCGAGTACAATGCCCCCTTTGGTATGTACCTAACCAGGCATTTTCAACAATTGGAACGTTCCTCACTAAAAGAATACAGGGCATAAGTAAAATGTCCTATGCACACCATCTCAAGGCCCTATCCCTTTAGTCTATCTCCTATAGGCTTTTGAGGGGAAATCTATGCCCGGCATATAGGGCATTATCAGACCCCACTCTGATGGACCTCCTGCATACCCACAAAACAAACCGCACCAGAATAACCCGTTCTAAAGACTTAAACCTTGCTTGTGACATAACTAATACCTGCTGGAGAGACAGGTATGTAGCCCAGAAACTACCCCATCTATGGAACAGGGTCCTCCATCCACGTGATGCAGAGTTCCTCCCTAACCAAATTCAAGTGCAACTTGGACAACTGGATGGTTTGGCACGTATGTCTCCAATGGACACAGGCACCCTGTAAATGATTCATCTCCCAGGCCCCTACTTACACTTATCAAGGATATCAGAACTTGTCAGAGATTTCATGGCTAGGCTTAAAAAGGCCCTTGTGGTCATTAGCCTAGTAAACATCTATGAACCTATACAGAGAAAGATGATGGTAACCATCTAAGAGGAGAAGGAGAGTGAGAAGGAATACTATAACAGTGAATAGTAGGACAGCAACTGTTAAACTAAGTTCTTATACAAATGCACTATGTCCTGACTGAAATCACATTTGTAATATTCCAAACAAGTGGGTGATTCCTAGAACTGGAAGGAACATATGGGGAGTTGGTTAGTAGACAGAGGAGCTCTCCAAGAAGCCAAATAGGACTGACCTAGCAAAGGCCACCCTAGATCTATAAAAGGTGTCAATCTTGTAGTGTTTCGTGAAGGTGTGTACAGAAAGTCAGGTGACAGCTTCCAATATGGCCCTGGTATCCACTCATTTGTAGAAGGCCCCTGAAGAAGCCACTGCCCTGGTAGAGTGAGCTCACTCGAGGGCATGAGGGCAAGGACTTGCCATGCAGAAAGTAACAAAAGACTTTCCCCCCAGTTCTGTGGGTTGGGGAAAAAAAACAGGAAGACTGTTAGCCTGACTGAGCCTCACCTTGTTCACAATTTTTGGCACAAAGGAGGGATTAGCCCTTAGGGGTACCCTGTCCTTGTTAAAACTAAGAAAAGGAGGAATGGCTATGAGTGCCTGTAGTTCTACGACTCTCCAAGCTGAAGTGAGAACCAGAAGCAGAAGAGTCTTCCAGGTGTAGTATTTGAGATTAGCTGAGGATGCTAGTTCAAACAGAAGCAGAATAAGTTTTTCCAGTATGAAACAGAGGTCCCAAGGAGGGGGAAGAGGCTTCCTTGGTGGTTTAAGATGGACAACTCCTTTAATGAATTGTTTGACCTCAAGGTCTGAACATAATGGGGGGGGGGGGGCTGAGAGGCAGACAAGTGGACTTTAATGGAGGAGTAGGGCAGACCTGCATCCATGAGTTTACATAGATATTTTAAGATAGAAGGTTAGTTGGGCTCCTGGTTATTCCTATGGCAGCAGAAAACAAAATCTCTCACATTTGGCTCTGTACGATTTTTGAGTGGTGGATCTCTTAGCTTCTTGGAGAACATTAATTATATCTTCTGAAAACTGGTGCCTGAAAGGAAGCAGACCATCATCATCCCAAGCTTAGGTTTAGGGATATCAGGTTGGGAAGTAGTAATGCTCATTTTTGTCTTGTGACGATATCTACCTTGTGTGGCACTTTTCAGTGTTTGTCTTTGGCTGGATGAAACAGCCAATGCTGTCTTGGCCAAAAAGATGCGACTAGTAAGAGCTTCAGTTCTTTTTTTTTTGGAGCTTTTGCAGAACTCTTGGAAGGAGATACAGTGAGAGGTACGGCACAGGGGAACGTCCCTGTCCATTGAAAAGAGAAAACATTGGTCTTCCAGAAACATTGGTCTTGCAGACTGAGGGGCAAGGGTTTGTAGTACAAAAGGGAAGCTGTTTGCTGCTCTCTGAGGCAATCGGATCTATCTGGGGTGTCCTATGTAAAGGATGCCCAGAAAGACTATTCTGGTTCAGGGTCCATTTGTGAGGGTCCTCCAAAGCCATGCTTAAAGTGTCCACCAACACGCTGTCCTCTGATAGGATGTATATGGCGAACAAGGTCATGCTTTTTTGGGTGGCAAGGTCCTAGACCCTCTATGCTAGTCTACACAGTTGGTATGATCTGGTGCCTCCCTGGTTGTTTATGTACTACATGACTGGTGTGTTGTCTGTGAATACCCTATGAGGACCAGACTTCCAAATATGTGAGAAAACCAGAACAGTCTGGATGAGGGTCTCATCTCTTTCAGGCTGATGTGTTCCCTGTGGAAGTTTGGCTACCATCTGACTTGGACTCTATGGGTGCCTGCCCATGCCCCCAGGCCTCGTTCAAAGCATGTGTGTGCAACTTATGCACTGGAAGTGATGGACAGAAGAGGAGACTTGGGTTAAGTTTAACTTGATCCACTCAGCAAGAGAGCTCCTTCCTGAGGCAAGGTATGAGGGGGATCACAGTATTGGAACCAGACTGTTTTCAGGTACCACTGAATTTTTCTCATATGCAGCCTGGCTAGAAGGAGCACTGGGATAGTGCCTACCATGAATTCCAGAGTTCTTAGCATTTCCCCTGGCCAAGCATAATTTGAGGGAGCTCTTAGGATTTCCCCTGGCCAAGCACCAGCAGAGGAGGAAAGGTTGTGAAAATAAGCTGCAAGATTCTGTATTTTTTTCTGAGGCAGGTAAGTCTGCATCTCTCTGGATCTAGTCTGCAGCCCAGCAACACTAGGTCTTGAGTGGGCTGGAGGGAGATTTTTTTTTTGTAGCTCTCAGTGAATCCCCACTACTGGAAGATGTTGAGGGTGAACCGGAGATGTTGGAGCAGGATACAAGGTGAGGTAGCTTGGATCAACAAACTGTCTAGGCAGGGATAAATATGAATTCCCAGAGTTCAGCAGAATGCAATCACCAGTGGTAGACACTTTGCAAAAACTCTAGGGGTTGTGGAAAGCCCAAAAGGCAAAGCAGTAAACTCAAAGTGAAAAGACGCAGTACAAAACTTGAGGAATCTGCAAGAGGGGTGAATTGGTATATGGAAGTAATCATCCTTTAAATCCTGGGATACAAAGTATGAAAGGCAGCACTGTGTGCAGTGAGAATATTTTGAAGGTTGGCACTTTTAAGAATGTGTTTAGCAGAGACACAGACAGACAGAGAGAGACAGAGAATGGGTATCCATTACCCTTCTTTTCTTGGAACTAGGAAGAGTGGAGTAAAACCCCCTTCCTACAAAATATATGAGCACTGGTTCTATGTGCCTTGTTCTTGCAATTCTGGGAGTGGTAGAAAATGGACTTGGTTATGGGGGTCCACTCCATGGCATAACCCTTTTTTATAATAGAGAACACCCAGTGGTGTGTGGTGATCCTAGTCTGAGACTGACTAAATTAGTGTTCTGGATAGGAGCAGGGCAGGACTGAGAGATTGAGGGATGTTGTTTTGTAAACAGGCAGAGATTTTTTTCCCCTGAAGGGAGGCCTCTCAGATGTGGGATCTATCGGAGGTCTCTCTGGAAATCTCTTTCTGGGAGCCTTCTTGTGTTTTTGAATAGGTCTGGTGTCCTGTCTAACAAAAGAAGTGGGCTTGGCTGGGTAACTCCTCTGGTATTTATTCAAGAGAGGTTAACATAATCTACCTGCAGTCCTTCATCTGCAGTCCTTCACTGTCTTGTCTTACTCTTGTAGGACTAATAAACAAACTAGCAGCTTGTGGACTGAACAAAAATCTTTGACCAATAAAGAATCAATAAGATTAGTTTGGAAGTCTTCTGGTTTGGAATGGTTGAGCAGTCATGCATACCTGCGAATGACACAGTCAGTAGCAGCTGCTCTAAAAGAGGTCTTTACAGGATCATAACTACATTTTAAACTGTGTCTGGCTACCTGAATAGTTGTTGGAGTCTGGCCCCTGTGGATCCACCACTCTTTGCTGAAGGAGTTCAAAATGGATAACAGGTACTTTATCATCTAAGTTTGATAATTAATAGCCCCAAATGTCAGAGTAGAAGATATATAAACCCTTTTCCCCCACCTATCCACAGCCCTACTGTCTTTGTCTGAAGGGAGGGCACTGGCGTTTGGAAGATTTATCAGTAGAGAGAGATATTGCATATGGGTCTGCCCCTGGATTCCAATACAAGAACTTAAGTTGATCAGAAACGTATTCACCTGGTCTTTTGGAAGCAGGAGGTTGTGGATGAGGGGTAGCTGAGGAAGACGGGAAAGCATTCAAGAAAGCCTCCAGAAATGGAAGGAGGGTTACAGGAGTTTGGGTGCCCTTTTCTAAGAGGCTGTAGTATCTTTTCTGCACCTCTGAAATATGGCTAGACTCCCACTCAAACTCCCACTGCTTATAATTGTCTCTCCAAATGAAGCTTCCTAAACAGCAGAGTCAGGAGGAAAAATGGGGTCTTCATCATCAGAAGGAATTTGGCCAGGAGAGTGTATCTGAGAGGAGCATTCCAGAGAATGTTTACAGTCGGGGCCATCTTCTTCTTTAGAGGATGATGAATCCACAGTAATTTTATGGGGTGTGGAAGGAGGAGGATAGGCACAAAACATGAGTACACCCCAAGAAAAGTCTATCCATTCCTTCTTCCTAGATGAAGGAGAAGAAGAAACACGCTTAGTTTTCTGGAGTTTCTTTTTTGGTGTGACTTCCACTGCACAAAGCAGGGAGGTTCAGATCTACAATGGACCTTTATTAAACTTACCCGAGAACTCTTCCCTAAATGGAATCTGTGGGATGCCTTCTGGGCACTCTGAGATTATGATCCTTGGTTTACCTTTGTCTATGAGAGCAGATTCTTCAGTCATAAGGCCCTCAGATGCCATATCAGCATCTGGTGGGTCTCGGTAGATGCCAGCAGAGGTGGAGTCGGATGTACCATGGGTTTTAGAACCACAGCATGTGCATCAGAATCAGAAAAGGCAGACTAGCCTGGGCCTTTTGAGTTTTTTCTGGAGGAGTGGAGGTACACCTAGGGAAGCGAGATCCACCATCTTAGAATGGGCCAAATGCTTCAGACATTGGGTTTCCAAGAAAATTTTAAGCAAAGCCAAATGGAATCGCAAAGTCTTTGAAAAAAAGAACTGAAAGATGGAACAAGATTCATAGTTATGTTCTGCTCACAGGTAGAAGAGACAATGGGTATGCAGATCTCTGTATGGAATTTGCCTACCACACTCCCACTTACTCCTCCTAGCTGACACCTAATACAGATAGTAGGCATCTTTCAATCCCAAAGGATCATGGATTTGCACTTCTACTGGACTGACTCAAGCAGAGTCTTCTGTGGCTGTACAATCCAATCCAGGAGTGGCAGTCCTTTCCACTGTCTGGGAAGCAGTAGGCAGATATTGGTCTGGTATAATGGCCATAGATCTTCCCGAGTGCTCTTTTATCCTCTGCTCTCCTTGCCAAGGTGGTTTCATACATAGTAAAAGTTTCCTTCACTCCCTGTTTCCAGACGATCTTGGCTAAGGTGACAGAATACCAGTTGTTCATAGGGATGGAAAGAGCACTGAGGGTAATATATCTTGCAAACTGCTAAAAAGCATAAAATCTTTCTGACGTTTGGTCACCAAGTATATTTTTGTCTACAATATAGTAAGGATGAGGTGCAACATTTGCTTCCATTCATGTCCAACATTACAGGAACAGTACTCCCACTCTTTTAAATACCCAGATAAAGTACCAAGGCAAACAGGTTTTTGCTGCTCCAGGTTCTGCCTTATAATTTCTAAAACAGATCATTAACAGAGTCACAGGATACCAAAACTCTCACAACATGAGGACTTTTATAGCCAGCACCTGATCCAGACATTACTCAGGGAGAAAAAAGAAAGGCTACCAGCCCTGTGTGATTTATGGCAGTTCCAGCATACACTAACTTATACTCCTCATAAAGGAGCTCCCTAAAAGGACAGCCCATGGAAAGCTCCCTCCAAGAACCTGCTTCTACATAACACCTCTTAGCAAAAGGTATAAACCTCTGCAACTAGTATACTCTGCAGAAGACATACATGTATGAAACTCTTCAAATGCTATACTCCATAGAAAAAAAATAAGATTTCTAACAGCAGGAATGCATGTGAGGAGGTGGTAATCACAGACATGGCTTTGCAACACCTGTAAGCAAAGAACAGTACTAAAACAAAGCAAAGAACAGTACTAAAACATGACAAGCAGTAGGAGTTCCACAAGGCATATTACCTTCAAGAACATGATATGCTAATGCAAAAGGAGGGTCTCCACGTACAACAGGAGTCGTTAACATAGTAACTAGTAGGCAAAGCCAGCACTCTTTCAGTCTATTTTAGCTCTGTAATAATTGTGGGCCTGGTCAGCTAACTAGCAACATGACCTGCATGGCTATTATTTGCAATATATTTAAATCTGTTTTAATTAATAAACGGGGGTTCAATCCCATGGTTTAAAAAGTTAAAAAACACACAAATCTGCTTTAAGGAATACAAGACTCCTGCAAGCATGGAAAGGTCATCAAGTATTTTTAAGATAATTTCTAACCTGAGTTGCCATATTAGTTAAGAAAACTATTGGATGGCAGCTTGTAAACTGGTTTCTAAAAGGGATGGAAGAAGGGTACGGGCTTCCCGCTGAACACCTGAGGGCACTTAAGGTGGGTAATATTTACAATTTCAACATGGACTGTTCCCAACTCTGTAAAGTTTTCTTTTCTTCCCTGGGTGGTCCTTAGGTACCAAGCACTTCAATATGCAGCACAAGCCTCCAATTGGTCAGAGACAAAAAAAAATGTCTCCAAGATGAACCTTGGAGCACACTGCTTACCTTTTAAAGCAACAGGATAGAAATACAAGGGGTGATATATTAAGACATTAATGTCATGCAAAGGATACAGAGCAGAAAAAAATGCTTCAATTAATCACTGCTCAGAGAAACTGTTCTATTCTTCTGGACCACTGAAAATAACTTGCCATCTCTAGTGCAGATAAGTGCTAAAATTTTCAAACAAGAGTCCCCCTTCTCTTCTTCCAACTATGAGAAAACAAGGGAGGTAGCTGAAACCCTCAAAATCCACACTTATCTGAAAGCCGCACACTTGTATCACTTCATAACGCAAAAAAAAGTTAATTAGTTAATGAAAAATGTTTTCTAAATATGGATGAGGAGGTTTCACCCCAAATATGTGAGAGGTCAGGGAAGAATTTAAGTAGATCAATATCAAGAATGAATGGCAAACATTTATGACAAAACTTGTTTCATTTTTATGGGGGAGGTACTGGATTCCTGCTCACTGTTTATGCAAGTGCCAGACAAAGCCAGTTAACTTCACAGGCTGTGGTGGAAAAAAACCAAAGTACTTCATAAGTTTTTGGAATGCCCACAACTACACTTAATCTGTTCTGCTTTATCCACCCTCTTGGCACAAAGTTCATTGCTCAAAATAACTCTAACCATAGACCATCTGTGCCATAACCCAAAGATGGGATTTCAGATTGTATAACTGGCAGTTATTAGCACTTACCAGGGATTACATGGCTTGCTCCTGGGGAATGCCTGTGAAACTCTTCCTCCCAGACATGTGTCCGTGGCTCTACAAACATAGTATACTGTTACTATGGCCTTGCATTACCTGGGACCTACTGGCCATTCTGGCAACTGTCCATCTGAAAAACTGCCCTTCAGATAAACCTAAAATTATTGACTCTACTTTCACCTTTTCCATTTGAGAAAAATTTAAGCTAAGACACTGTCCACCAAGCAAATTTTGGGTCTATATTAGTTCTCCGAAAAACCTTTCCACTGAATGCAACTTCATCGGCCTATATTCAGCGAAATTCACTTCTGCGATTCGCTGAATACTTAAAGGGCAAACAAATACAGGCCCCGCAACCCAACAGACCCAAATCTAGCTAAACCAAACCCACCCATGTGGGGGGGGGGGGCTCACCCCCCGCACACACCCCCTAGCTAAATATACCAACTCTGAGATTGCACTACAGTGGAGAAACGTATACATAGAAAGGAGACTTTTTCCAACGATTATTTAGAGTTTAGTAGCAATCACCCCAAGCATGTATTTAAAAAGGTATTCAAGGGGCAGTGCATTAGAGCAGCGCTTATGTCATCGACTAGGGATATTATGGCCAATGAATTAGACTTTATTAAGTCCATGTTTAGTGCAAGAGGATATCCTGAATCCTTACTAGATGATGTTGTTAGTTATGTTAGTAGGGAGTAGGGTAAAAAGTACATACCCCTATTAGGTCACCTAATACATGAAGTTCCATCACAGGTGAATAAAGCAACAGTGGACCATACTCATAGGGTTTGTGTGCTAATGTATTCTCCAGTAGTTCAGTATATTGAGAACATTATAAGGCAACATTGGAACTTGATAACAATGGACGACAACTTAGCTCAGGTTTTAGGTACCCATCCTAAATTTGTTTACAAGACAGGTTTCAACCTTAAAAGGATTTTGGAATCTAAAACACATGAAACAAAGGTGACGACAAAAGGAACCAGCAAATGTGGAGCATGTAATCAGTGTAGTACTGTCAATGAAATAGCGGGTTTTAAATTGGATAATTTCAATAAGACATATGTACGATGTAGGGCAGGTAATTGCAATACTAAATACGTTGTCTATATAGCAACATGTGCCACATGTTCAGCATTTTACACAGGAAAAACAGAGAGACAGCTGAGACGACGTATTTATGACCATCTTTATTGTATTAGGACCAAAGATAAGAAGAATGTCCTTTATAGACATGTATTAAAAAGTGGGGACACGCATCATTTTAAATTTGCTATTATAGATCAGGTTGGAATTACAGCACATGGTGGGAATGTTAAAGCCCTATTAGCTATGAAAGAGAGCAAATGGCAGATTCTTACTGATGCCACCAGGCTCCCAGGTATTAATGACTATATAAGCATCAAACCATTTTTGTGTTTGGCTTAGTTCCTTTTGCTTAATAGGTGGTTAATATTCAACCCCCATGATTTTTTAGGGTTCATTATGGTTATTTTATTAATAATGAGATGTATTATTTATATGTGATCATATTATATATTTTATTCATATTTTAATACAATATATATGTATGGATGTTTTTATAAATCTTTCTGTACAAAAGTATTTGTTGTACGTATTTGTAGCAACAATAGGGACAGTTTAAGTCAAGTATTTTCATTTTTATTATCATTCATATGAATGAATTAAATGGATATACCTTTAAAGTTTTAAATGGGAATGTTGTTTGGCATCTAAAAGTATATTTAATTGATGCAGAACCACCTGTGGTAGTTCTGATGAAGTCTGCAATAGTCAGATGAAAGCGCTTAACTGTATGAACTGCATGTGTTGGTGGAGTTTATTTATTATTTCCTTTATTTCTGGCTCACAATAAATTGTTTTTACTGTCCAAGCCGAGGAGTTATTGTGCATTGCCATCCAGTACCAGAACAATTTGTGGATGTTACGTTGTTGCTGTGTTGGTTTACTACAGTGGAGAAAAGGGCAAAGTTGTGTAGTTGGCCAACTAAGTCTTTGCTCTGTAAGTATTTAGCGAATCGTGGAAGTGAATTTCACTGAATACGGGTAGACGATGTAGCTTTCGGTGGAAAGGTTTTTCGGAAAACTGATATAGACCTGCAAATTTTTACTGGTCCTTCCATCTCTTCTTTGAGCTTAGATCTAGTCTCTCAAGGTAGGTTGTTAAAACTCTTAGCCTAAACTGCTTTGCAATGCTTGCCAATAATTTTCAGGGCTTTCAGTTAATAGTCATGCATAATCTATTAAATGGCTTGTTTTGAAATGGGCCTAATAAATGTTATAGCTAAAAAACACAACAAAAAAATGCATCACTACAAAATGAAAAACCTAAAACACATTTTCACATAGAATATGCTAAACACTATTAAGAAACAGGATAAACTGTCAAGTCTAATAACAGCCTATACTTTTTCATGTTGTTAGTATGTTGTACTATAGTATGCGCATACACCTCAGTTGTCCAGAATTTTGCAGAACACCCTTTTTTTGCCCACTCATAAACATTTTGATTTTCTGGTAAATCACTGAGAATTACTTTGACCAGAATTCTCAAGCAAATCCGTTAAGAAAGGTGTGTGTGTGTGTGTGTGTGTGTGTGTGTGTGTGTGTGTGTGTGTGTGTTACATGACATATCCTCAAGCTATTTTTCATATTGGTGTCTTTGTTATGCCTACTATTTGCTGTGGTTACTGTCGCTTTCTTTTTTCTAGCAAAAATAAAACCACAAGTAAGCCTTAATAGCCATGGAAGGATCCTGGGCACTATTGACAAAATCCTCAGCACTGAAAATACAAGACAGAGAAACAGTTTGTTCCCTAATATAGTCACTAACAGATTACTCAGAAATTTATTAAGATGGTGCTACCACACACACACACACACACACACACACATATATATATATATATATATACGTACCCAGTGTAAATACCACGTACCCCTTCCTTCCTGAGAATGCTGCCCACAGCATGGAAGCTGGTCTTGTACTCCTTTGTTCTGGCCCCTTCCCCACTAAGCTGCATCCGATTCTTCACCAGATCCAACGGCTGCACAAATACAGTTGCCCCCATCCTGGGATATAAGCAGTGACAAAAAGAGGAAGAGAAAAAAGTGAATACAAACAAGTGAAATTTTTTCATGCAATTTCTATTTTCTTCCCCTTTCAGCTGTTACCATGGTATTTATGTTCTTGAAAAGATGGTAGTGTTAGCAAGTAACCCTTTCACTGTTGTCTTACAAATAAATCTTTGCTGAAAAGTTCAGAAGAAAATGTTACAATATAGTGTAAGTCATACAGTAGCACAAAAGATCAGCAGACTTAAACAGGCTATGAAGAGATTTTACAGCTCAACGGTCAGATCCCACAACCACCACTTGCATACACTGCAACTAAGAAGCAAGCCGTTTGATAAGACTACAGCTCCCAGGTCACTTCCTGAAAAACACTCTTGCCACTAGTGGAATTTAAGATTTCACAAATTCGTGTTTCAATTTTCAATTTCCCCTTTCATAGATAAATAAAAATGTATATCTTACCAGTGCTATCTGGGTGACAGTGGGTGCTGCAAAAATAGTACCACTGGGCTCAGTGATGGGACACCTCTTACTCTTAGTATTTATTAATTGGGAGACTGTTTGGTAGACAAATATTAAAATCCCCAATGCAATAAATAAACAATTACTCCACATATGGAACTGGTTCACTTCTACTAATCTAATTACTAACTCAGAGAATACTCAAACTAGTTCATCCTCTAAACATTATGGACCCATAGGGAATATCTATACCCTCCGCTAAACTACAAAGGTATTGAGGGAATACGTTAGACAAGTTATTAGTCAGCTAAACACAAACAACAAGCTGATAAAGTTTTAAAATAACTGAAAGCATTCTACAGACATTTATTTACTGTTGAAGCTTGAACATCAAAAGCCAACAAATGTCCTCATTCCTTGAGTCAGATTCATTAACAGCTACACTAAGTGATGCTATCATGTTGGTGAGACTGCAAACTATTTGCTAATCATTAAATGTCTCTAAATGTAGTGTAGAGACAAAACAAAGGGAGACAGCAGAATATACTAATGAAAGCATAAAGAGCACAATCACATGCTAATTAACCAATCCAACATGGTAGAGCTATCCAGGAAGCTATACAGCAATCGTGTACACAGTGCTCACTTGTCTCTGACCTTCAAAACCCTTTGGAATACAAGCACGATTACACGTAGAAAGAATTATTAGGGGCTGCTGTTGCTATTACTGTGCTATATGTTCAACAGAATTTAAATCAAGGTGCTGGTGCTGCTACTACTAAACCTCAGGCAAGAAGGATGTTCTTCCCCATCTAACTTATCATTGACCACATGACACAGAAAATATTACAGCAAAACCAGGCAGACATGGAAACAGTACAGTAACTATGCAATCTATTCCACCCTGATCTAAGGGTCAATTTAAGAGTGGAACCTGTTTGAGGAAAAAAAAAAGTAAACAGTTTAGTTCCAAGTGCAAACAGTTAAATGTCCTTAAGATGACACACATGTCCTGTGTACAGTAAAGTTAGTAATACTGTATGACTGTCTGCAACATACACTTAGGACTTTGCACAATAATTTGCATCAAACATTTTATTTTCACACACACACACACACACACACACACACACACACACACACATAGAACTACATTAAAAATGCACAAAGGTCAATGCACAGTCATCCATCATTGGCACAGGATGATGGTGAGTGGGGGCAGGGAAGGGGAAATACATGACGGCAAGCCTAACATGAAAGAGATGAGTGCGAATTACTGAACTGTTTGTCTATTTGAAAGTTTTGCAACATACCCACTAGTCTATCATCCATGTCAGAACCAATAATAATGTACAAAATAGGCAAAAACATAAAACTTCATATTGTCGCCTCACAGTTAGACGTTGCCCGTCCGATCCTCAGTTAGAGCGTCTTCTGTGTGGCGACATGCGTGAACGGGCGTTCCTTCGTGGAAGGTTGTGCGTTAGGCCCGGCAAGCCAGCACGTAAAACTCTACTGCCAATCATTAGCGGACTGGAGTACCGCTGTGGCGACCCCTAACCGGGAAAAGCCGAAAGACACAAACAATTAGTGCACACTTGAGTAAACACAGCCCCCTTCCAAAAAAAAAAAAATGAATAAATAAAAAAATAAAGGAAATGAAAAGAAAGTATACAGGTCATGTTAAGGAGGACAACAGCTGTGTAACGGAGTAGTAGACTGCAGCCTTAACCAAAGCAATGCATAATTTTCCAGTACAAGTGGGTAAAAGTGTTCTTGGATATCTACTCGTGTGAAGGGTGGTCAGTTATATATCATGGGCTTACCACATCTGTGGGCTACAAATGTCAAACTTCTGACCATGCTAGAAAGTGATACAACACTAACTCTTCAGCAATAACTTGCCTGATAGGGCATACAAAATGTTCCATAATGTCATGTTACGTTTTTCACAAACTTCTGTAATGTAACAAATAATGGTTATACATGCTTATGCCACCAAAAAGGGTATATTTTGAAATACAATTCATCACCAAATTTGAAATACAGCATTTTGTATTAAAAAAAAAAACAAAAAAAAAAAAAAAACTTCCCTTTGCATCCTGTAAACTGTGACACGCAAGCAATTAGCAGCATTTAGCTCTCTGGATCACCCCTATCACAATACCTCATTTCCTTGCCTAGACAATTACTTTAACATAGTGCAGATTCAGTCATGTGAGCACTGTGAATATGAAAATGAGGTGCGAAATCATTGGCATTCATGAATTCCAAAATCTGCACTAAGTGCTGGGAATGTAAACATTGTGCAAGGAACAACACAATAGCATGTACACATCCTAACTTTATAAGGAGAAGAAATGAGAAGTGTTACCCGCTAAATTCTTTCAAGTGTGAATGATTACTCTGACAGCAGCATTAACCAGGGTATGCCAGGGAGAAGGTATTGACAAAAAATGATGCGACTATCTTTGACTAAGTTAGGAGAGGAACATTCTTAATATTGCTTACGACAATAGTTTCTGCCTCTAAATAAAACTGTCTGAGATTCTAAGAAAGTAGTTTAATCATTGAAACATACATCAAGAGCAAAACAAAGCACATAGTTGTCTTGTTAGAAAAACACAGTTCTTTGAATGACGTTCACAAAACAAAGAGAAGCAAAAAAGTGCAGTGTTCAAATGTTTTATTTTATATTGCGTGAGGAAAGACCATCAGTCCTGCTGCCAGTATCACAGCCAACCATACATCTAGTTGCAAATTACACATGACAAAGCTCAGGAATTTATTTTATTGCTCCTGTAATATCAATTGATACTATGTTACATATTCAGTATATGTAAACTCTTTTTTATCTTCACAGTATATGTGTGCGGCAAATGGTGATAAAAATCTAAACAGAGTCTTGAGAATACCCTGGTGTGCTGGGGTTCTACTCCAGACATGGCTGTGTCTGTGTGAATTATAATGAAGTTCAATGAGCAAATGTTTGTGTGGAAACACAACCAAGTTGGAGGAAATATCAAAAGTATACATTTTTAACTACTTTTTTTCATAATGTTTCCTCTATTTCTGTATCTTCTTTTTTTTCCACCATCTCTACCTCATTTGTGTGCCATTTAGCATTGCGCACTCTGAACTGGCAGCTGTTCCCAGCATTGAACTACAGATCCAATGTGGTCTACTTTCGTCCAGTTCAACTATGGGTTGCCCGATCCAAAGGAATCGGATGTCAGAACAGATTCTGAAGCTCTTCAGTTCCAGAGCTGCGAATCCTCCCCTAACCATTTCCTGAACTCCACCTCAGTACCTCGAATCTCATTTGCCACTTAAAGAATTCAGCTCTGTTTATGAGGGCTCAAAACTGATAAATTATTTTTGATGTAATACTTGTTAATTTTACTGTTAGCATTCCTCCTCCCCTACCAAGAGAACATTTTTCTCTCTAATTAGTGTGGCAGGTTTAGAGTTTGTTATATTTAAATTTAGCTAATTAGGTTAGTTATATAAAGTTTCATATTTTTCATTTTACATTACATAGTCTTTAGTGTGCTTCCAAGTATTTGCTAGTTAGGTGGATTTATATATCTAGCTGTTAGGATAGAAGTTTTTTTTTTTTTTATAGGGATTCATTACTTCTAAACTTGTGTGTGTTTTATTCCCTAGTTTTAGGAATAGCAATGGCTGACGGACAAGGTTTCAAGAAATGCACTGTGTGTGGTCACAAGCTCCTCCCCAGGATCCACACTCCCTCTGTGTTTATTGTTTAGGTGCTGCCCATCTTGATACAGTGTCAGGCCTGCTCTTCAGACTAGAAGGGGGAACTGATTGCAAAAGATCTCCTTTTCCATCAGACAGAGAGTCAGTCTTACCTTCTACTTCCTACACTGCCTCCTCTCCAACAAGCAAGGAGAGTGTGTGATTTTGGATGTACATCCCGAAGGAGAATAACAGCATCCATACAGAATATTATATTCATAAAGTAGCAGAAAGTATTCTAAGAACAAAGCCAACATGAATGGGCAAATTAGATTTTGCTGATGGAGATGACTGCAAGTAGGGGTATAGAGAATAGGGAAGATGGGCCTGGAATTTACTTGAAAAAACTGGCAAAGGAACCACTGTGATAACTAGAGAGGGAAAAGGTAATAGAACAGGATGAGGCTAAGAAGACAGACTGCAGGCTAGAGACTGCCGTCCCCTACCAGGGATTGACATCAGAGTAGGGGCATAAAGAAAGGGATAGGGGAATCCTAAGTGAAATACCTGCTCTGGTAGAGTTTTTAGTTGAACTTACAACAGAACCTACTGTTAAAAAGGGATAACTTATACAGCAATATAAAACACTGCATGTTAAATATAAGACTTGATCAGAGGAGGTGAGAAAAGATTGGGAAGAGAGACTGGATAAGCAATTCAGAAGAAAACAATAGGAAGACATAAGTATGGCTACCAAATATGCAACAAAGTCTATAAGATTTAGGATTTTTGCTTGAAAGCATTTGCATAGGTATTTTCATAGCCTAAGCAGACTCCAAAGAATTTTTCCTTAGGTAGATGGCAAATGTTGGAAGTGTGGTGGAGGAGAAAGCGGTAACAGAGAACATTGGTTTTGGGAGTGCAATGAGTTGTCAGATTTTAAATTCCTTACACAGTACTCCATCAAAAATATCCGGTAAGGAGGGAGTGGCCAAGATGGCCGATTGATAGTAGCAGCTGGTGAAAGCTCTGTGGCTGAAAACTTTTCTAACAGAAAATATAATTAAAAAAAACTAAAATTTGGAGATACTAGCTAGCCAATATTATTCGTTAATAGTCAGAGAAAAAATTTACACATTCAAGTTCTTCCAAAAGCTGTAATTTTTCTGTCAGAATTTCAAATGCTTGATTAAGAAAGAAGAGACTTCAACATGAGCCACTCAAGAAACTGTACTCAGGATCCTGGTCTTAAAAAAAGGCATACAGTCACTAATATCTGGTATGCAAGATGTATTACTTAAAACAGACAAACTGGATATCAAACCAGAAAGTTTCAAAGAAGAGACCAGAAAGAAGATGTAACATTTAGAAACACAGTGAGCTGAATTCCTGGAAAACTGCTTCTAAAATTAAAAAGCCTAAAACAAATTACTTAATTCTCTGATTACATGCCTTATTTTCTGAAACAATAGATTTGCCCTTTTAAGTAAAAGGTCTGTACTGGACTTTAAGCTTCAAAACATATGCAAGCACGTATTTATATTTTAAGCTAAAACATTTTTCATGATGAACAATATAAATGGTTAGTCTTACTGTTTTAATACAAGTACAATGAAAGACTTGATGTATTTCGTTTAACTAAACTTATACTTCTAAATGTTAAACAAATACTTCTTGACAGGGAATGCCATTAAAATATACAAAATAGAATTGGTAACTATAAGACTACGTAAGTTAGGAAATGTATTTTATTTGTTCAACTTTGCTTAGCATGTGCATTGCTAGATTAACTAAATATCAGATCTAAGTAAAATGCTAAGTGTTAAAGTGCTGATTTTGTTTTCTTTGTTCCTGTCTAACACAGGTCATTTATGAAGTAAATGACACTTAAGAGAGAGCTTGGAAACTAAAATAACGTTCCATTTCTGTCAGAATGCTGAAGTCTTCCACCTTGAGCTGTTCTAAAGAAAATCTAAGTCAAAGTTCATCACTGATATCTGTGGTACTTTCTTTTTCTTTCTTTTTTCAAAAAAAAAAATATATCTATATATATATATATATATATATATATATATGAGAAATCTATTCACAATAAGATGTTAACATATAATTTGCTTACATTTTGCTTACTAGTTTATGCTGTAGTGTTATTAACTCTAAACTATACATGTTAACTGTACATATTATTTGAATGAAGTAAAGCTAGAGGTTTGCTACTCACTGAAACAGCTTAAAAGAATTAAGATGAATGAGAAACTTGCCAAAGAAATTAGCAGATGTTGTGTGATGTGAGTTGTCATTTTCACATGCTGTAATCAAATTTTGATGCAAGTATGTGAAGCTTAGATCGAAGAAGCAGTTCACAATGGCTAAAATCACACATTCAAATTAAACAAGTAGGAATTATTTTACACAGTCAAGATTGCTTGCAATACTAGAATTAATAAGAACAGTAAACATCTTATGAATAATGCAAATGCACAAGGAGTGAAATATTTACATGGGAAATTAATAAAAGAGGAGTATCAGTAAGTCAAGAAATATGCACACATACTATAATCTTTAACAGAGAGCTGGTGATTAAACAGTTTGCTGATGGCAGATTTTAGAAATACAATATATATAGAATAGTATAGAATACTAGAAGGGAAGATAGAAAAATATACTTAATAAGAAACTGCTTTTAAGAAAGATGTCTATTATACATAGCTGCATATGGCAGAATGTGAATGTCCAAGCTCTCATATCATTTATTTTCTGAAAGAT